>NC_079228.1:9589948-9627598 GCF_029633865.1 Lampris incognitus
CAAGACCAGACAGAGAGCACGCATAACACCTATTTTAAAGTCAAGGCAATAGTTGCCTATTAGTTTTAGAAATGATTTTCAGAATCATGTTTCTTATTGGCCACGTAGGTTTGCACATACATGGAACTTGACTGTGGCTTCATGGCCCTCTCAGTGTGCGTAACATACAATAACAACACGACAACACAACAATCTTCAGACATATAAACAAGGATTGACGTATACAGGTGAAATAAAATAAGAGGTGAGAAGGTGCAGAGGATATATCAGAGATGCTGTAATAGATGTTAGCAGGTTATTTACATACATGCCTGAGGTGGATGGACACGACAGAGCGTACCAGTATATGTACAATGTACAATACAGTATATGCAAAATGGTTGGATTTGCCTGACAGTGTTAAGTCTTCATTTGAATGACAGCCCACAGAAAGAAACTGTTTTTTATATCTGGTTGTTTTTGGGGTACAGTGCTCTGTAGCGCCTAGCAGAAGGGAGGTGTTGGAACAGGTTGTGACCAGGGTGTGGTGGGTCTGCAGTGATGATGCCTGCCTGTTTCCTGACTCTGGAGGTGTATAAGTCCTGATTGGAGGGCAGGTTGGTACCAATTATTTTCTCTGCAAGCCTAACTGTCTGTTGTAGTCTGTCCCTGTCCTGTTTGGTGGCCGATACAAAGCACACATTGATCGATGTGCAGAGGACAAACTGGATTATCGCAGGGTAGAACTGAATCAGCAGTTCCTGGGGCAGGTTAAACTTCCTGACCCGGCGGAGAATGTACATCCTCTGTTGGGCCTTTTTCATGATTGTGTCTATGTTGGGTGCCCACCTTAGATCCTGGGAGATTGTGGAACCCAGAATTCTGTAGGTTTCCACCGTAGATACCGTGCTGTCGAGTATGGTGGTTGTGGGGGGGTGTTGGGGGACTCCTCCTGAAGTCCACTGTCATCTCCACATTTTTGAGCATGTTCACCTCCAGGTCGTTATGGCTGCACCAGAGGGCCGGCTGATAAACCGTCCGTCGATATGCAGACTCGTCACCATCCCGGATAAGGACAATGATGGTTGCGTCACCCACAAACTTCAGGAATTTAACAGATGGGCCACCTGAGGTGCAGTCATTTGTGTAAAGGGAGAAAAGTAGAGGGGAGAGCACACATCCCTGGGGGGTCCCAGTGGTGATTGTCCAGGCGCTGGATGTGGTTTTCCCCAGCCCCACCAGCTGCCTCCTGTCTGTCATGAAGTTTTTAATCCACTGGCAGATGGGGCCTGGTACAGTGGGCCGGGTGAGTTGGGAGTGGAGGATATCTGGGACGATGCTGTGGAACGCTGAGCTGAAGCCCACAAAGAGGTCCCTTACATGTATATGTTCCCGGGGAGTCGAGGTGTTGGAAGATGTAATGCAATTCCATGTTGACTGCATCGTCCACTGACCTGTTCGCTTGGTAGGCAAACTGCAGGGGGTCGAGCAGGGGGCCTGTGATTTCCTTCAGGTGGGCCAACACCAATTTCACGAAGGACTTGATGACCACAGACGTTAGGGCAATGGGCCTGCAGTCATTTAATCCTGTGATACTGGGTTTCTTGGGGATTGAGATGATAGTGGAGCTCTTGGAGCAGGACGGGACTTCACACAGCTCCAGTGAGCTGTTGAATTTAAGACTTTATTACTAGTTTTTATATCGCTGAATGGCCTGGTACCAGCCTATCTCTCAGACGTGCTTTTCAGATATGTTCCTAGCAGGTCCCTCAGATCTTCTGCAGGGCCTACTAGTCATCACAAGGACCGCAACACAAATGCATGGGGAGACGGCTTTTAGCCGCAGTGGCCCTAGTCTCTGCGACAGTCTGCCCAAGGATCTTAGGGAGCTCACCTCTATGGGCACTTTTAAAAGAAAAGTCAAAGTCAAGACATCTTTTTAGCCTGGCTTGTAGTTAAGGTGCTTTGTTATTTGTTGTTTAATACATCTATTGTTGCTTCATTCTTTTAGTTATCGTTTGCTTTTTGTGCCCTTGTTCACCTGTTTGTTTGCTTTTTTGTGATTGTTTTCGGTCATTTGCTGGTCATTTTGGATCTTCAGCTTCATTTTGGATTTTCAATTGTATTTTGCTCATTTTGCAGGTCATTTTTGGTCGTTTTCATTTTTTTTCATTGTTTTTGGTCATTTGCAGCACATTGGGCTACAGCCACTGTATGAAATGTGCTATATAAAGATTGATTGATTGATTGATTGATTGATTGATTGATTTATTTATTGATTTATTGATTGATTGGTTGATTGATTGGTTGGTTGGTTGGTTGAAATGTGAGTTTTTAGTGCATGAATGTTTGAATTTTATCATACTTAAAGCTGCAATCCATGGTATTTCTCCAGTACTATCCATCTAGTCTATGGCATCCGGTTACAGAATACTAACTGTCATCCTCACCATGTGAGAGAAATGCTGGTGCAACGGCAAACACGTACATGTTCGAAACAACTCCAACAAGAAAAATGATTGAAACATGATACCGATGCGGCCATGCGTCAGTCAGACAGATGATCAATATAACTGTGGAACAATGGCGATGTAGCTTGATGACGCTTAGACTGCCTCCATTAACTGTGGTCCAATGATTGCATTTTTACAAGGGTGCATACTGTTTACTGGTGAGCTGATGGCACACAGGCCTTGTCCAAGAAAAGTCAACGTCAACAGGTCTGTTTCTGTCTGGTTCCTACAGCCAACTGTGTAGGAACACTGTTCTACTGTAATATCTATTGATTGCCCAACAGAATTGCCACATGGTCAACATATTTCAATGGCTAAATAATGGATAAACTGGGGCGCCCGGGTAGTGTGGCAGTGTGTTCCATTGCCTTCCAACACGGGCGTTGCTGGTTCGAATCCCCGTGTTACCACCAACTTCGTTGGGCGTCCCTACAGATTCAATAGGCCGTGTCTGCGGGTGGGAAGCCAGATGTGGGTATGTGTCCTGATCGCTGCACTAGCGCCTCCTCCGGTCGATCGCGGCGCTTGTTCAGAGGGGAGGGGGAACTGGGGGGAATAGCGTGGTCCTCTCACGCGCTACGCCCCCCCTGGTGAAACTGCTGGCGACTCCACATGAATGGGAGGAGGCATGTGGTAGTCTGCAGCCCTCCCCGGATCGGCAGAGGGGGTGGAGCAGCGACCGGGACGGCTTGAAAGAGTGGGGGTAATTGGCTGGATACAATTGGGGGGCAAAACGGGGAAAATCCCCCCCCCACCAAAAAAAATGGATAAAATAATTATTGATAATGGATAAAGTAATGCAAAATCTTACAGATTGCAATTTTAAAATATCAATATTACCATAAAGTGCTATATAAATACAATTATTTTTATTATTATTATTATTATTATTATTATTATTATCATTATTGTTGTTGTTGTTGTTGTTGTTGTTGTTGTTGCTTTTATTTCTCTTTTATCGCTGTAAGAGCTCTGGGGTTCAAAGGTCAGACGTTTATGTGTGTTTATAAAACAAAACAATATGAAGCTGATGCACTCCACATCATATTGTTTCAGAACAGGTTTGAGTCCCAGGCGGTGAGGGTATATATATATATATATATATATATATTACTAGGAAAATGTCTGTAAAATAAGCTGAGCACCCCATAAACCTCTTGGTTTGCTCTGAGTCACTGTTCCAGTTCTCATCCACCATTTTAATATCCTCAATTACTGCAGTAATGTGCAAGACAATTAGAATAAATGTGGACATATATATCGATGCGTGTTCATTTGAAGCAGCGTGTGTGTGTAATGGAGGCCCAGGATGATGTGACATGACACTATAGGTGGCTTGAGGTGCACACTGAGAGAGAAGCGCTGCAGCTCTGCAGCAGGTATTAAATCAGAGGAAGACATTAACAGTGGCACAAAATGGCACCAAGGTGCCATTAAACAATGGTGTAATGCCTCAACGATCAGCGATTAAAAGTGACCATTAATGCTGACCAACACCAATACCTCTACGCTGCATGACTCCACTAATGCCCAGTGAGCTGAGGGTGTTCGGCTCGTTTGAACCCATCTGTCGCCGAGATGAAGAGAAGTTCTGCATTCCGGTTATTTAAACGTTTTACATATTGTAAACTACTAATAAGACACGTTAGCCCCTAGCTAACGGGTCTGACCCTTTAGCCGAGCGGTTAGTGACGTCGCCTTGTGGTGCAGTACACCCCGTATCGAATCCCGCACCGGGCAAGAAAATAACCGGTTACATTGGTGGCAGCGGTGGGATCCGGAAGTGTGCAGATCCTCAGAAGTCTCTTCGGAGCGCGGGAAGAACAAAGCGCGAGGGCGCGCTTCCGGGAGAGGGTGACGACTGTAAACTACTAATAAGACACGTTAGCCCCTAGCTAACGGGTCTGACCCTTTAGCCGAGCGGTTAGTGATGTCGCCTTGTGGTGCAGTACACTCGTATCAAATCCCGCACCGGGCAAGAAAATAACCGGTTACAATATTCTCAAAAATGTGATGTTTAGGGGCGTCCGGGTGGCGTGAGGTCTGTTCTGTTGCGTGATCCTCCCACGTGCTATACGTCCCCCTGGTGAAACTCCTCACTGTCAGGTGAAAAGAAGCGGCTGGCGGCTCCACATGTATCGGAGGAGTCATGTGGTAGTCTGCAGCCCTCACCGGATCGGCAGAGGGGGTGGAGCAGCGACCAGGACGGCTCGGAAAACAGGATAATTGGTCAAGTACAATTGAGGGGAAAATGGGAGGTGTAAAAAATAAATAAATTGATGTTTCATTTTTATATTTTACTTTCTATCAAAAGTTATCTTTTTTTATGTTCCCCCATTTTTTCTCCCCTATTGTACTTGGCCAATTACCCCACTCTTCAGAGCCGTCCCGGTGGCTGCTCCACCCTCTCTGCCGAACCGGGGAGGGCTGCAGACTACCACACTCCTCCTCCGACACATGTGGGGTCGCCAGCCGCTTCTTTTCACCTGACAGTGAGGAGTTTTGCCAGGGGTGCGCAGCGCGTAGGAGGATCACGCTATCCCCAAAGTTCCCCTTCCCCCCGAAGATGTGCCCCGATCGGCCTGAGGAGGCGCTAGTGCTACGACCAGGACACATTCCCACCCGCAGACACCGCCCGGTGAAGCCGGAGGTAATACGGGGATTCGAACCGGAGAGCCCCGTGTTGGTAGGCAACGGAATAGACCGCCACGCCACTGCCCCCGTTCTATAAAATTCATCTTGAAAGTTAATTAATCAAATGTAAGGGTGAGAATCTTCCATCTCCTACATGGCAGTATTTATGGTAACGCTTCACAATGCTGGTGCAAAAATATACACTTACTATAATTTATTTAAGTATGAATAAGAACATAAGCTAATATTTAACATATTAACAATTAATGAAGTACCTACTTGAGCAACCAACTGAATCATACATGAATAACTATTAATAACACTCATTATAATGTAGTAATTCCCTCTTAACTTATAGTGGTAATCAATGGGAGACTTCAGAAACTGGGCACCAGGAGCCAGTATGATGGCATGGATTGGGTAGCTACCACAGCTACCTGTATCTACTACAGCTAGCCCTGTGGTAGCTACAGGTAGCCCCTGGGCTAATTCTGTGCAGTTAGCTCAGCAGCTACCTGTAGCTACCACAGCTACCTGTATCTGCTACAGCTAGCCCCGTGGTAGCTATAGATAGCTGCTGGTCTACTGCACAGAGCTAGACCCGTGCAGTTAGCCCATCAGCTACCTGTATCTACTACAGCTAGCCCTGTGGTAGATACAGGTAGCTTCTGGGCTAACTGCACAGAGCTAGCCCTGTGCAGTTAGCCCAGCAGCTGTGGTAGATACAGGTAGCTGCTGGGGCTAACTGCACAGGGCTAGCCACTCAAACCCATGCCCTTAAAATGGTAATGAAATCTGCACGAGGGAAATGTGTTATGTTCAAATACACCTTTTAAATGCTATTAGTGCTGAAAATCCCCCAAAGCTAATTCACTGGACCACCGTGCCACCCATTGATCGGACCCCCCCCCATTTTTTTCTCCCCAGTTGTACCCGGCCAATTACCCCACTCCTCCGAGCCATCCCGGTCGCTGTTGCACCCCCTCTGCCGATGCGGGGAGGGCTGCAGACTACCACATGCCTCCTCCGATACATGTGGAGTCACCAGCCGCTTCTTTTCACCTGACAATGAGGAGTTTCGCCAGGGGGACGTAGCACGTGGGAGGATTACGCTATTCCCCCGAGTTGCCCCTCCCCCCGACCAACCAGAGGAGGCGCTAGTGTAGCAACCTTCACACATTCCAACATCCGGCTTTTCACCAGCCGCTTCTTTTCACCTGACAATGAGGAGTTTCACCAGGGGGACAGAGCACATGGGAGGATCACGCTTTTCCCCCCAGGTCCCCCCCTGAACAATTGCCCCATACGAGCAGAGGAGGCGCTAGTGCAGCAACCAGGACATCCGGCTTCCCACTTGCAGACACAGCCAATTGTGTCTGTAGGGACGCCCGACCAAGCCAGAGGTAACAGAGGGATTCGAACTGGCGATCCCCGTGTCGGCAGGCAACGGAATAGACCGCTACGCCACCCGGACGCCCCGTTGATCAGACCGCTGACAGTGTTCTGCTTTGGAGTGACATTGCGTCAAGCTGCAATTTCACAAAACATGTCGGCCGGATGACAAGCGTGGAGTGAACCCTTTCCCCATCTTCTTGTGTGAGTCTGCTGCTACGGCCCTAACCCTAACCCTAACCCTAACCCTTAAGCCCCGCACCGGCTGCCCGCGTTCCCCAACACACCGCCATGCAGACCTGAGTGTCTGCTGTTAAAAGGAGCGTTTGAACAGTTAAGATTCATGTGTGAGTAAAGACGAGCTGTGAAGACAAAGTGAGCTGTGCAAGTAACCACACACGTCTAAGAATAGACAAGGATACTTGTGCGTCATATGCACGTGCTCTATTGATGTTGCGTGTGTGTGTGTGTGTGCATGCGTGTGTTTAGTTGCCTCTGATGAGTTGTCTAGTTAACTGACACCAAACATTTAAGGAAAAGCAGACTTGATCTGCTTTACTTCTCTCCTGGCTCCCGCTTCTGCTTCCCTCTCGCCTCCCCGCGTTTGATGCTCGGCAGTCACTCAGCTCCGCCACGATGCTGCCGAAGTATTTACAGTTGGCTAATGAGGCAGCCGGGGATGGGAATGCTGGGATGGCGGCGCCTGTGGGACGAACGGGACGTTTGAAGGGGAACCAGCGGCGTTCCATGACTAAAGGGCCTACGTCTGAGAGAGGAGGAGGAGGAGGAGGAGGAGGTTTAGGAAGAGGAAAAAGATGGTGTCAGAGCCGAAAGCGAGAGGCTGCACTGAGAATCTGAGGTCGTCCTAGTCTAGGTCGCAGCAAGGCCTTCGTCAATACGTGTGCGCAGACAGCCACTTAACAGCGGCCCTGCGGGGTGGGCGACGGGCTTTACGGTATTGATCCTAGATCATTAGACCTGCCCAAGATGTGCAATGCAACCACGCATCGCCTTCACTAACCTACTCGAGAATTTACTCTTGCTTTTGAATTTTACAGTAATAACCAGTTCAGAAACGCATTTCTTTTTTCTTTATGAGGCAGTCGAATCTTTAAAACGTGCAGGATTTCTCGAGCAAATCATTTGATTGGGGGCAAATCCTGCTCGTGCGGCGCAGTTCGCCGCCTTCGTTATTGGCCTCTGACATTTCAAGCAATGCTGATTCCAGCACCGACCAGTCATTAAGAAGATAACCATTTTTCTCCCCCCATCATAGTAAGCCCCAGCATGTCAAACCCAATACGAGTGCTCATCAATTTGAATATATCCCACTTTTCCAGTTGAGCCGAGTGCCGAAGGGAAGGAAAAGGGATTTGGACGTTAAGATGCGGCCACTGGAGGAAAGAATGAAGACATTGCATCAGTTATTCCGGCGTAATTTGATTTAGCAACCAACAAGCAGGGTAGCAGCAGGTTTATAATCGCGCTTGACAAGTGGCTGAGTCGACAGCGCGGGGAGCCAGACCCCCTCGTGTTTGATGGATGCCATTTATCAGCGCAATAATCGAGGGGGGGCTTTGGCCGGCCAGGGCCGGGCCTACCAAGCCGTGCTCCTACACTCTCCGAGCGCGTGGTCTTATTTTCAGTCAAATGGCAGGCGGGCGGAGTTTCGGCGACCCCGAACATCTATCAGAGGGTGGGGGGGTCGTAGGGGTCAAGGTGGCGGCTGGATGGTCATCTCTCAGTAGGGATCCGTCAGAAGCACCAGGGGACACGCAGTCACACCGTCCATCCATCTCTGCATTCCTGCCACTCCCTATAGAAACAGGTGTAGGCACAGATGCACCACCACCCCCCACACACACACAAGAACAAACAGGTAAATAGAATTGGATCGATAGATAGATAGATAGATAGATAGATAGATAGATAGATAGATAGATAGATAGATAGATAGATAGATAGATAGATAGATAGATAGATAGATAGATAGATAGATAGATAGATAGATAGATAGATAGATAAAATGTCTTATCTGCACTGGGTTGGAGATCATTTCCTTCAGTTTGGCCTATGCAGAAATAACCCATGCTGGGGAGAAGAGCAGGAATCGTGCCGTCGCGAGCGCCAGTATAATGGAGATGAAAGTATATTGATTGCTGTGCCGGTTGACCAGATTAAATCTAAAGGTTGCACGTTGAAATTATTAATAGAGTCTGTACCTATTTCATGTGAGCACGAAATCAATAACCTTTCTAGGGAAACACCGTTAACAAACCCGCTCTTCTGAAGCCACCGTTTCACCGGAATAATTGTACAAGTATGTAATTTATTGTCGACTTCTCCGCCGGTGAAAGTGTTTTTGCAGTGCTGACTGCAGCCGAACATAAATTAGATGTTTCCCCCTAAAGAGTAAGTAAGGCAGAGGCCATTTTAGTGAGAGTTTGCTGACATCTACACTTTAAAAACCATGCAAAGGTTAAACACTTGGCAGGCTGGTTCTTGGTTCTTTGCGATGTTAGCGTAGCAGAATAAACACGGTGGCAGATAACATTAATAATGGATCTGTTGGATGAAGGCATGCCAGTCGACAGCATTACTGACAGGTGGTGCTTGCTCTGACTGTCTGTCAACGCTGATAGGTGTGCTGATATGCCTACACCCAACAGATCCGTTATTAATGTTATCTGCGGCCACGATATCCTGCTATGCTTACATCACAGGGTGCCAAGACCAAGAAAAAAAAGCTTATAATAATTTCCAATTGCCTCTAATCGTAAATCTGTTTTATACGTATGTGTTGTATATTGGGGGAATATGGAGCTGTCAGCGAGGAGGAAGAGAGGAAGGCCAAAGAGGAGGTTTATGGATGTGGTGAGGGAGGGCATGCAGGTGGCTGGTGTGACAGAGGAAGATGCGGAGGACAGGAAGAGATGGGAACGGATGATCCGCTGTGGCGCCCCCTAACGGGAGCAGCCGAAAGTAGTAGTAGTAGTAGTAGTAGTATGTCTTATAAGACTTATATATCTCATACTACACTATAAAGAAATATACGCCATATCTACTCAATAGAATTGAGGCAACATATTGCAAGCAATACTATTAATTAAATATAATTATGTTTGGAATTGAGTAAATATTAATTAAATAAGAGAATTTAAAGTTATACAACTAATATGAGTAGATTTAATTACAATACAAAAAAAGAATAAATGAAATGCAGCGAATTCTGAGGGACTGTCCGGGACGCCGCATGCGGGACGCGAACCCCTATCTCCCGCGCCGCGGGCGGCAACGTTAACCAGTCGACTAAAGGGTCCGACCTTTCAAAATAAAAGCTTGTGCTTTTATCGATAACGCCACTAGCCTACATCAACAGCGCTAAGAGTCAACTTTCTGCTGCTGCTGAGTCTCTCTCTCTCTGTGATTGCTCATTTTCTATTGTAGCTAATACACCATAAGACCCACGTGTTGTCTTTACCAACCCAGTAAAAACAAAATAGGTTTACTTAACTCACTCAGCCAGGCTCAACCAGGTGAAAGAGAGGAGGAAAGTGGAGGAAGAGGGGCACTCACCCTCTGCAACGTGGCTCGGCTTGCCGCATTCAAAAAAAGCGCGATTTAAAAGCAGTGTCTCTCAATTAAAAATTGATAGACTCCATTAAGTTTGATTCATTCAATATTGTCTCTATTTAGATTTACACAGATATAAAGCCTATCTTTTATCTAACCAAAATTGGTTGATTTTATTCCAAACATTTTTATTTAATTACAACAAAATCACGGACACATTTATATTGGATATATTTGATCAAATACATTAATTAAAATCCAGCTGACCATGGAATCATGTATTACGGTGTGTGGTTTGCTCATTAAAGTGGCCGCTTTTGCATTTTTCCCCACATGCAGCATAATTACAAGAACGTGATGAAACGTCTCACTCTCAAAAATGTTTTCACCAGATGAATTGATTCAACTGTCTTTGGCAATTGTAAGGATTAATTATGAATTAAGTAAACCTTTTGGATGTTGTTTATAATCTCTGTGATCTCGTCATCAAGATCTTTATGCATGCTCAGTAATGCAGGTTAGGAAATGACAGAGAAATTAATCACTTCATCTGAACACAACATGTAATGAGAAATACGTTTCATGGCTCATCTAAAGGACCTCTTCACTCTCAGCTGCTGCAGGTGTCCCACCCTTATAATCAATACTGTGGCGTAACGACTGTAAGCGAGCACATTTCCGCCCGCTGCGGGATTCGAACTAACATGTACTGCACCACGACGCGACATCGCCAACCACTCGACTCCTTAAAGGGGACCGACCCCCTGGCGATGAGCCAGCGAGTTGTTATTTTTTGGCTTTTTTTGTAGGTTACAGTAGTCACCCTCTCCCGGAAGCGCTTTGTTATTCCCGCGCTCTGAAGAGGGACTTATGAGGATCCCGCTTCCGGATCCCACCGCTGCCACCAACGCATCCATCCATCCATTTTCCGAACCGCTTATACCAGTGTTCCTTAACCCAGTCCTCAAGGACCCACTATCCTTGCAACCCTGAATAGGTACCTGTTTGTAGTTATTCAACCAATCAGCAATGAATTTTGTCAGATGTTGCACACCTTGCATAATGAAGTGCTGCGAGATGATTGGTCGAGTAAGTACAAGCAGGGCTACCTATGCAGGGTTACAATGAAAACCTGCAGGATAGGGGGGTCCTTGAGGACTGGGTTGAGAAACACTGGTTTATCCTGCTCTCAGGGTCGCGGGGATGCTGGAGCCTATCCCAGCAGTCACTGGGCGGCAGGCAGGGAGACATCCTGGACAGGCCGCCAGACTGTCACAGGGCCCACACACACATTCATACCTAGGGCCAATTGAGTTCGGACGAGTCACCTGACCTATATGTCTTCGGGCTGTAAGAGGAAACCGGAGCCCGCCCCCCGTGGATCCTTCCTACACAATCCAGAGTGTTCAGCGTCCTTTAACATTAAAGGGCAGCTGTTGCTCTGTCCCCCTGTGCAGCCCTGGGACTCTCTGATAACGTGTCTTGTTTTATCTTCTCCCAACCTAAAGGCAGAAACTAAAATCTACAAGGCCTGTGGTTAAACCTGTGAGGAAATAATAGTAGTAATAATAGTACAGAAGATTACACTACTTGGAACATCTCATATCCTAAGCAAGGCGCTATCCATCAAATAGACCTCTACCGCATTCTAACCCGAGGCCCAAGGAATGGACCCAGTTATTATGTTGCATTATGGCATGATGTTAAAGGACATTTGTATAATAATAGTAATAAATCAATCTTATGTAGTGCTTTTGATCCCAATTAGCTGTGCCCTAAAGCACCGCTGGTGTTACTGGGGTCCACATAACAACAATACATTTAAGACGTGCATTTAAAAACAAGCCAGAGAAAAACAAAACAAGCAAAAACCTGCATTAAACTTTACAGTACACACGAGTCATCGTCCAACAGTAAAGAGACATACATAAATAACTCCAATGTGCAAACTGTTGAGACCATCCAGGCTATAGAATCCAGTTCGAATCACACCTCACCCTGTCCTGTATGTGTGTGTGTGTGTGTGTACATATGACCATGTATGTATCATCCTACAAATATAACAGTCCAAGGTGTTTCTTTATTTGCTGTTTAAACATTGATTTCTGTGTCAGTGTAGTGGTTGGCAGTGGTAAGGACTTCCATGCTTTCACTGATCTGTATTGTACCGGACGCTTCAGAAAATTAGTGTTTGGCTTAGGAAGTGAAAACCGGCCTTCTGTTGCCTGTCTAGTGGCAAATGTTAATGACTCTGGATTGTCTTTTAACTGATTGTGCTGACATAATGGAGTTTTGTATTGTAAAACCTTCCACATTGAAGATAGAAGCGCAGCATTCATTCTGTCCTCGGCTTTAACCATTGTAGACAGACATGCATGCTGTTGGTGTTCGTATTGTATGGACATTGGACAGCAAGGCACGCCGCCTTGTTCTGTAGCAACTGGAGTTTGCTTAAATCTTTTTTCATGGCATTCGCACATATTATTTGGCAATAGTCAAGCTGTGAGAGAACAATAGTGTTTATTACCATTTTAGTCAGTTCTGGTGGAAGGTATTTTCTGAATCGCCTTACCACTGCCAATGCCTTACCCATTCTGTTTCCAACAGTGTCAGTGTGTTTTGACCAGGACAGCTTATTGTCAAGAATGATGCCCAGGAGCTTAGTTTCCTTTTTCTTGTTGGATTGGTGTTTCATTTATAAAGAGTTTTAGCTCTGGCTCTTTCCTAAGAGAATTATTTGAATTAAATATAATGCTTTTCGTTTTGGTTGCATTAAGTATCACTTTGTTTTCAAAGACCCATTTCCAGATTATATCTAGCTCCCTATTCAAGATGGCATTTAACTCAGCAGGTGTTGTTGCTGATGCATACGCTGTAGTGTCATCTGCATACATCGTTCATTTAGCATCTTTTAGTACGAGGGGTAAATCATTTGCAAAAATTGAGTACATAAGTGGACCTAGGCAGCTTCTTTGAGGAATTCCACACTGATTGAATCGCCTTACCACTGCCAATGCCTTACCCATTCTCTTTCCAACAGTGTCAGTGTGCTTTGACCAGGACAGCTTATTGTCAAGAATGATGCCCAGGAGCTTAGTTTCCTTTTCTTGTTGGATTGGTGTTTTATTTATAAAGAGTTTTAGCTCTGGCCCTTTCCTAAGAGAGTGATTGGAACCAAATATGCTTTTCGTTTTAGTTGCATTAAGTATCACTTTGTTTTCAAAGACCCATTTCCAGATTATATCTAGCTCCCTATTCAAGATGACATTTAACTCAGCAGGTGTTGTTGCTGATGCATACGCTGTAGTTTCATCTTCATACATCGTTAATTTAGCATCTTATTGTACAAGAGGCAAATCATTTGTAAAAAATGGAGTACATAAGTGGACCTAGGCAGCTTCCTTGAGGAATTCCACACTCTATAGATACACTATCTGAGTAATCTCCATTAATGAAGACTCTCCGTGATCTGTGCATCAAATAACTTTCCATCCAGGCCATTGCAGATGGTCTAAACCCACAAGACTCCAGCTTTTCAAGAAGGAGCTTGTGGTCAATTAAATCAAATGCTGCTGTAAAATCTAATAGGACTGCACCACAGATCATTTTACTGTCCAAATAGTTGTACCAGTCATCTGTCACTTGAGCTAGAGCTGTGCATGTAGAATGTCCCTTTCTATAAGCATGCTGAAAATCTGTTATCAGATTATTTGCTGAGAAGTATTCTTGTATTTGATCAAAAATTGCCTTCTCAAAGATCTTACTTATAGCTGATAGCAAGCTTATGGGGCGGCTGTTATGGCCACTAAATGATGTTTTCTTATCTTTGGGCAATGGTATGACTTTTGCTTCCTTCCAAGCTTGTTTAAAGATCGACTGTTTCAGGCTGGTATTCATTATGTGACGGATAGGGTGTGCAATGTAATTAACAGCCATTCGAATCAGTTTATCATCTATATTATCAATTCCTGGTTGTTTGTCATTGCATGTTAACTTAATTGATTTGCCAACTGTTTCTGTTTTTAGTTCATTGAACTGAAAATGACATGGTTTATCTCCTCATATATTTTGTTATGTTATAAATGGATAAATTATTATCTGTCCCATGTGATAATTCTTTCCTTAATTCATATACCTTGCTTTTAAAATAGTCATCCAAATAATTTGCAATTTCTTTGGGTTTAGTAATAAAGGTACCTCCGCAATCAATATAGGTGGGTTGTAAAGATGAGTTTCGTCCCATTATACTGTTCAGTGTACTGCAAAGCTTTTTCCCCATCATTCCTTGTTCTGCTTAACTGTAGAGCATAATATTGTTTCTTTTTCTTTCGGTTGAGCTTTGTAATATAATTCCTTAGTTTACAGTGTCTCTGCCTGTCAATCATACTACCACTTTTCTGTTCCATTGCCTTTGCCTTACCCCTCAGAGACATGTGGTGCTTTAACTCATTGTCAACCCATGGTGCTCTATGAGTTCTCCCCATCATTTCTCTAACAGGTGCATGCTTGTCCAAGACTGGCTGAAACTTTTTAAGAAAGACCTCTAGTGCTCCATCTGATTCCTTTTCATCATAAATGGTTGACCAACATATGTTACTGACATCTCCCAGGAAGGCTTCCTGAGAGAACCTCCTGTATGACCTCTTGGTTTAACTTTGGGTACTTGACTTTTCCTGGCAATCGCTACTACATTGTGATCGCTACAACCTATTGGAACCGATCCTGCCTTGGTGTAGAAATCCTTTTACACTCAAAAAAATATGATCGATACAAGATGATGTGTTGATACCCCTGTTGTTAATAATTAATCTAGCTGGTTGTGTTACCATTTGTTTCAAACAACATGCCTCAGTTATGCTGATCAATTGATGTTTTAAAGGACATATGTGTGACAGCCAGTCAATATTTAAAGCTCCTGTAAAAACGTCCATATTCAATTCACATACCTTATCTAGATTCTCACCTATAACATCTAAATAATAACGATTTGAGCTCGGTGGCCTGCAACAGCAGCCCAATAAAACTGATTTAATATGGGGCACGTTAACCTGAAGCCACAATACCTCAATTTCCTTACACATCATGTCCTCCCCAACTTTCACTGGAATATGATTTTGAACATAACAGGCAACTCCACCTCCACGCATATTTCTGTCCTTTCTGTATAGGTTATATCCTAGTATGGTCAGAGCATCATCATCAAGTGTCTCATCCACATGTGTTTCAGAAAGAGCGAGTATAGGAATTGTGTTTGAAAACAACAGATCAGCAATTTCATTCAATTTGTTCCTCAAGCTACACATATTCAGATGAGCAATTTTCAAACTGTTCTTTGGAAGCGGAGTAGCAATAGACACGACATATGAAATGCACTTTCTACCATATCTCTATTGTTATATGTTGTATGTTTGTGCATATTGTCCTTGTTGTGGGTTCTGAGCTCCTTCCTTAATGCCGTTTGTGGATAATGAGTTTGTCATACCTTAGAAATGCAATGTCCCCTCTTTCTCTGGCAGCAGCTCCTTTCTCTTCTGGCGAACTGAATGGGGATAGTCGTCATTTATAAAAATGCAATTTTTGCTTTGCTCAAAATTGTGCCCCTGTCCTTAATTCTTAAAAACTTCACTATTAGAGGTGGACGTCGCTGTCTGCCTGGGGTGCCATCTGCTACTGTTAATGCTTTTCTGCCAAGCTGATCTCGTTCTATCCCAGTGGTGTGGGGATCCAGGTCCAGCTTTCCCTTGGAGAGAGTGAGCACCTTCTCCTCTGACTCTGCCCACCTTTCATTCTCAGACTCAGGAATGCCATCAATAACCACATTATGACGCCTGGACTGACCATCCAGAACATCCACTTTGTTATTTATTACAATTATTGATTCAGCCAGTTTGTGTATGTCTGCTTCGTTTGTTTTACAGTTGGATGACAGACTGGTGCTGGCAGCTTTCATGTCATCCACCTCCTTTTGCGTGAAATGGAGGCTGACTTTCCATTCCTGCAGCTCTTTCAAAATGGCATCCATTCTTGACATGTGTGCCCACCAAAAACGTTCTGTACCTTCATCAACAGTAAGCCCTGGTTCACAGCAAAACTTAGACATCTTCATCAGGAAAGAGGCGCCTACAGGAGTGGAGATAGGATCTGGTACAACAAAGCCAGAAATACACTCACAGAGGAGATCAGATTGGCAAAAAGGTGCTACTCTGAAAAAATGAAAAACAGGTTTTCTGCTAACGACCCATCATCAGTCTGGAGAGGTTTGAAAGACGCTACCAACTACAGGAGGCCGTCCACCCACACTGCAGGGAACCACCAACTGGCTGATGATCTAAATGGGTTCTACTGCAGGTTTGATAAGCACACTTTCACACCTTCCACAACACACAATCAACTGCACCTCCTGCCAGCCACTCTCCTCTCCCTACCGACCTCCCACCCGCACTCAGGATCTGTGTTGAGGACGTGTGCTCTTCCAGAGACAGAAGACTAGGAAGGCTCCGGGCCCAGACGGCATGTCACCCTGTGCTTTGTGCTGTCAAGCTGGCCCCAATTTTCACACTGATCTTCAACAGAAAATTGGAGCTGTGTGAAGTCCCCTCCTGCTTCAAGAGCTCCAGTATCATCCTGGTCACCAAGAAACCCCACGTCACAGTATTAAATGACTACAGGCCCATTGCCCTAACATCTGTAGTCCTTTGAGAGATTGGTGTTGGCCCACCTGAAGGAAATCTCAGGTCCCCTCCTTGACCCTCCGCAGTCTGCCTACCAAGCAAACAGGTCAGTGGATGATGCAGTCAACATGGAATTGCGTTACATCTTCCAACACCTCGACTCCCCAGGGACACATGCAAGGGTCCTGTTTGTGGACTTCAGCTCAGTGTTCAACACACCATCGTCCCAGATATGCTCCACTCCAAACTCACCCAGCTCATTGTACCAGCTCCCATCTGCCAGTGGGTTAAACACTTCCTGTCAGACAGGTTGCAGCTGGTGAGGCGGGGGAAAATCACATCCAGCACCCGGACAGTCGGCACTGGCGCCCCCCAGGGATGTGTGCTCTCCCCTCTACACAAATGACCGTACCTCAGGAGCTCCATCTGTTATACACCTTAAATTTGTGGATGACACAACCATCATTGGCCTTAATGGATGGTGACGAGTCTGCATATAGATGGGAGGTTGAACAACCGGCCCTCTGGTGCAGCCATAACAACCTGGAGCTGAGCACGCTCAAAAGTGTGGGGATGACAGTGGACTTCAGGAGGAGCCCCCCAACACTGCCCCCCCCCACCATACTCAACAGTACAGTGTCTGCGGTGAAAACCTACAGATTTCTGGGTTCCACAATCTCCCAGGACCCAAGGTGAGCACCCAATGTAGACACAATCATCAAAAAGGCCCAGCAGAGGATGTGCATTCTCTGCCAGCTGAGGAAGTTCAACCTGCTTCAGGAACTGCTGATTCAGTCCTACACTGCAATAATCCAGTCTGTCCTCTGCACATCCATCACGGGCTGCCTTGGATCTGCCCCCAAACAGGACTGGGACAAGCTACAACGGACAGTTAAGTCTGCAGAGAAAATCATTGGGGCCAACCTGCCCTCCATTCAGGATGTATACATCTTCAGAGTCAGGAACGGGCAGGCAACATCACTGCAGACCCAGCACACCCTGGTCACAACCTGTTCCCACTCCTCCCCTCTGGTAGGCGCTAAAGAGCACCGTACCCCAAAACAACCAGATAGAAAAACTGTTTTTTTTCCACAGGCTGTCATTCAAATGAATGTTGAACACTGTCAAATAAATCCAACCATTTTGTGTATACGATAGTGTACTATACATTATACGTATACCAGTACACTGTCATGTCCATCCACCTCAGATGTTAGCAGGTTACTTACATAGCCTGTTTCAGCATCTCTGATATATTCTCTGCACCACTGCACTTTATCACCTCTTATTTCACCTGCATAAGTCAGTCCTTGTGTATATATCTGAAACTTGTTGTGTTATTCTATATTAAGTACACTGAGAAAGCCACAAAACCGGAGTCAAATTCCATGTGTGTACAAACTTACATGGCCAATAAAGATGATTCTGATTCTGCATTTTATATATATATATATAAATGTATACCATTATATGGTTTTTGTGTAAAGTATCTAATTTAAAGGGCAACTATGTTGTTTTTATAAGATGTCAGCCAATTAAAATGACCATAGGAGTATAAAAATATATATTTCATGTATGAATTTATACCCTTTCATACGAGTTTCTGTAGTCAAAAACATGACGTCATTTGTCCCTGTACTGATATGGCCTGAACTTGGATCAAACTGGCAAGGCATGGTTTGCCTCAACACCCAGGACATTTTTTTTAACCATGCAATGATAGGCATGTAATAAGTATATATACATTTAATATGAAAACATGGCTGCTAGCCAAACTTTAATCCAATAGTCGTTATTAACAGTGAAACACTGCTGGGATTACAGTGCCTACAGCAGTAAAACCTGGCTTAAAGAAGAAGATGGCGTTTTTAAAGACAGCGCTTGAATGAACTACTGATATGATAGTGCTGTCTTTTACCATTTGTTTTGATATTTCCCCACACGTCATGCCTGCATACAGACATGAAGAGCACATGGTTATTCTATCCCTATGCTAATATGGAAACAGTGTCACCAACAATTAATTGTCATTACAAACAGGTGTACACATCTAACTGATTTGCCCTTTCACATCCAAAGAAAGAAGGAACGGGGCTTAATGATAAATTTTGCTGATTTTCAGCCATATCTGAGATAGGGATGTCGTGTGAAAAACAGCTGTAGTTGTTGCAAATGTTCTCCATGTCTCTAGGATGCAGCTAAGTGTCTCTGGGGCGAAGCTGCAAAATCTGTTGTTCTTCCGGCCACCGTCGACGTCACTGGTGGCCGGAAGACCAACAGCTGCGTCAGATGCACGGAAAAAATCGGCAACAACTCTGGTCGTTTTCCACACCATATCCCAATCTCGGATAGAGATGAGGTTGAAAATCGGCGCAATGTCCCTTTAAATGCAATCAAGAGCTATGAGCAAATGCTAGCGTAACAGAGATAATTACATGTTATAAATTTGTTGAAGTTGGGCAAAATATATTAAATTAGTGTTCTTTTTAGATTGAGTTTCTCTTGTGCTCCCCGTATTCAAACCTGGCATCTTTTACTTAGCGCCTCCTAGTGGTGACGGTTGTGGTCAAGTGCGTTACATGGTGGCGTCTCTGTCCCTTCACATGACGCCAGAGTTGGTTTGTTCTATACAGCTCACTCCAAATATGGCTAAAAAGGGGTTATAAACTTGCTAAAAGTGCACTCCGACGCATAAATGTATGCAAGTCAAGTAAATTTTATTTGTATAGCTCAATATCACAATTTTGCCTCAAGGGGCTTTACAGCAACACATGATTTATGCACAACATGTTTTTCCATGCTATGCTTTTTTTTAGTGTTTCTTTTGTTAAACTTCATGATAGATGAAACGTTCACTCAAGCTAATGAGGTGTGTAATGGCTGCCATTGTTCTCCACTAGCAAACATTTGCTAGCTAACATGTCTCTATGAACAGGGCTGGAGTTGAGCTGGCAATACATGACCACAACGTCTATTTGTTCACTTTGTTTTTAGTCAGGAATGTTTTGCTGAATAAGCTTTTCGATGATGTACATATAGCTACATTCATGTCATATCAATACAAAACGGGTTAGGGAATGCTGTTGTGTAAAATGTTTACATTAAGTGGTGAACATTAATACTGTAGTATCAAGTTTTATTTTGGTTGAACCAGTTATTATTGTATTTATTATGCATGTATATATCAGCAGTAGAAAAACACCCTTCACATGACGACCGAGTTGGGCTGCAGTTGAGCTAACTATACGACTACAACATCCGTTTATTTTGGGGGGGGGGGGGTTGCCAGAAATAAATGGGCCTGCAGCAGCTACCCTGATTCAGAAGAGTGGTGTGGTTTCTACAGAGTACTAAGGCCAGAACAAGGGGGTTACACTAGTACTGCCTGTTTCATAATGTTTTGAGTATAGTTGATAAGTACACATTTCAATGAGTAGACTGTAAACTTAACATGCCTGTATGGCTTGCTTAGATCCCAGTTTTACTAAGTACATCCTGCTGGATACTGTCCAGGAAGTAAATGGATATCTTTGATCCATAATGCATTGCAACTGGAACAGTAGTGAGCCAAGACCAGTCAATAGAGCATGATCCACCCAAGTAATCTACCAGCAGTACGCATTAGAAGTATAGTGAATTCCCCCCCCCACACACTGTATATTTCATAATAAACAGGCACTAAGCAGTGTGTAGTGTGATTAAAATGCATACCTGCTTTCAGTAGACAGTAATCAGTACCGTTATTTGCTCAGGGCTAAGGACTGTGTGATACATGGGTGTGAAACTAAACAGTTTAATGGGGAGCTTTGGACACAGCAACACATTTACTTTTCGACCAGGGCTCATGAATCTTCGCGTTGATTGTGCTTCCAATGCTCGAGAGCTGGGTCTATAGCCACCTCTGAAGAGCTGGACCTACATAGGAGCAAAAAAACCCAAAAACTCAGTACAGTAGGCTGAGATCAGGAAATACACAAAAGTGGGCACTACTGGCAAAACACCCATTGGAAAGCTGAAAACGTAATGTAAATGGCATCCAATTTATCTGCGTCTAGTGGTAGATAGATTGCTCAACGGCAGCATTTCCACTGGGAAGACTGCGGCGAGCAGATGCCTCACAAAAGCGGTGGCTGAATTTGCATTGAGGCTGTAGGCCCATGCCAGTTTCCCAACCATTACTCCGGTCCCAAGGTGAACCGCCACCTGTTTAGACACGAACACAAGGTGAGCATTTAAAGTTAGAATTTGTTCAGCCCAGCAGACTTCAGCCATAAAAGCTAATTAGAGCTACTATACTCATTAAAAGCAGGTCTAACAAGCAGTCGATCAATTTTATATGCTTCATTTAAAAAAATAATTACCTTAGAAGACCGTCAGTGATGGAGTGACAAATGCAGATGTGGAACGGGGAATCAGATCTGGGGGGGGGGGGGGCAGAGACAGAACATGAGGGCCAGCAGTGGTGTGGTAAGCTGAACCTGGATCTCTTAGGGGGTGCCATTGCTTAGGTTAGCAAGCAATAAATGGCCGCCAGACAAAAGCTGTTAACAACCTAAAAAGACTTTTTCTTAGGCAAGTTAGATTTAAGATCTTTTGCCATTTAGAATGAAATTAAAGATCAGTTTCGTATATATTGTGATACACAATTCTGTTGTCTAACTGATAATACCAAGCACATACTACTGCTGCTCCCGTTAGGGGTCGCCACAGCAGAGCATCGGTTTCCATCTCTTCTGCATCTCCCTGTCACACCAGCATGTCCTCCCTCACCACACCCATAAACCACCTCTTTGGCCTTCTCTTCCCTGGCAGCTCCATATTCAGCATCCTTTTCCCAATGTACCCAGCATCTCTCCTCCACACATGTCCAAACTATCTCAATCTTGCCTGCTCTCCAAACCGTCCAACCTGAGCTGTCCCTCCAAGATACTCGTTCCTAATCCTGTCCGTCACTCCCAATGGAAATCTTATCTTCAACTCCGCCACCTCCTGTCTTTGTCAGTGCCACTGTCCCCAAACCATACAACACAGCTGGTCTCACAACCATCTTGTAAACCTTCCCTTTAACTCTTGCTGGTACCCTTCTGTCACAAATCACTCCTGACACTCTTCTCCACCCACTCCACCCTGCCTGCACTCCCTTCTTCACCCCCCATTACTTTGGACAGTTGACCCCAAGTATTTAAACTCATCCACCTTCATCACCTCTACTTGCATCTTCACCATTCCACTGTCCTCCCTCTCAAGACAGAATACATATGCATAGGTAGTCCGTCTTGCTCCTTCTGACTTTCATTCCTCTTCTCTCCAGAGCATACCTCCACCTCTCCAGGCTCTCAAGCTGCACCCTCTCTCCCTACAGCACATAGTATTAACCCAAATTTGATCTGAAATATATGAAGAAATACAATTCGAATATTGCAGTTTTAGCTTTATATCACACTTAACATAACCAACCAGTTAAATGGTAAGTCATGATTTCATATGTGAACAGATAGCGATATAAAAATCTTAAAGCTAATTAACATTAGCTACCTGCTAAAATGCACCCCTTTGGGTAACATTAGCCAAAAAGGAACGTTAGCTGAACGCTCTAAACGAGGTAACGTTAGCCAATCAGAAAATCACTGTTACATAACTTAATGTATGTCACATTTATGCTAAAACACAAAGTTAATTTACTTGCCTTGTAGAAATTGGAGGGAAGTAGAGACGGACAATTTCCCTGCGTAGTAAAAACACAGGCCGTGGTCCTGCCGCCGTTGAGGACGGCGGCGGCGACTCGTGTCTCCAGGCAGTGGTGAAAATATTTGGGCGGGAAAAAAAAAAAACCGCGACCGCCCAGTTGACCAACCAGGAAACATTCATCAGCCTCCTCGGCCAGAGCACGACGGCCAGTGATGGCGGCGTTGGCAAAAGCAGCCCGTACCTGAGAAGGCGCAATAATGCAATAGATCGTCCATCCATTATCCACGCTGCTCATCCCAAGTGGGGTCGCGGGATGCTGGAGCCTATCCCAGCAGTCATTGGGCGGCAGGCGGGGAGACACCCTGGACAGGACAGGCCGCATATCAGGGGTCCCCAATAGGCGGCCCGCGGGCCACGTCCGGCCCGCAACGGGTTGATTTATGGTCCGCGATAATTTTTGGAGAAATGCCAGAAGGAAGAATTTTTTTTTTATTTTCCTACCAAAAATAAATAAATAATTTCTTAGTGAAAGACTAGTAATATATCGAAAAATAGATGAAAAATATGTTTAAATTATAATACCTGTAACGTATCGACACCAAAAACAAACTAACGAACAACATGCTGCTGGAGGTTGAGTGGCCCGTGGTTTTAAAAGTGGCCCGCTATGAAAAGTAATTGGGGACCCCTGGTAGTATTGTAACGTGCACGGATAAGAAGACACGCTGGCCGCTGGCTGGCGGGTCTGACCCTTTAGTCGAGCGGTTAGCGATGTCTCCTGTGGTGCGGGCGATACGGGTTCGCTTCCCGGCCGCGGCAGTTCCTGTGGTTGCGTTGTCCCCCGAATTCGCTACAGTATTATCTTTGGACAGAGGGTCCAGACAGACAGAGGGTGGCAATCGCTCCTAAGCTAGGGTGTCTAACAAAGGTAAGCTACGTGATGGGGTGTTTGCCCATGGGCATCTTACCTTGATCCCCTTGCCCAAAAGAACTTAAATTAAAAGCTAAACACAACTCAAAATAGTCAAAATGGAAGCTTAACCAAAAACGGGCCAGACATTACAAACACAAACTACAGAGCCAAAGACATCAACACAAAGTGGCTACACCACACTTACTAAAATTAAACTAACTAGCCGAGGACGTGAACACATGTGAGGTTTAAATGGGAGACTACACAGCTGATGGAAGTTGGATGATTTGTTGACCGGTTGATTAGGTGATGAGGAGCACCTGGCGGAGACCTGCATGTAGCGAGTTAAATACAAAAAGGCAACACAAAACAACTAAACGGACACGGACACACCCGTGGCCATAACATGTGTTATTAGAAGATAAAAATGGGACTTGCTGAACATTGTTTTACTTATTTTAGCCATTTTTTATTCATAAGGCTAGATTTATTAAGACTTAGCCCATCTTCATGTCCTGCTACTATACTGAAACTCAACTCTATATTAAGTCCCTGAAATTAATGAAATCAAAATGTGCCAAAAGATCTCTGGATTACTAGAAAGTTATCCGACCAAAGTAATATCTTAAAAACAATCGTTTAGTCAATCCTTATTTGTTATTTAGTGATATTTTTGTTGTTATTTTACATTTTGTTCCGCTTAATTGATTAATTTATGGTTATTTTATGTTTTATTCTGCTTAATTGATTTATTTTATGCCTTTTTGTATGGTTTATGTAAATGTTTTACATCTCTTGTGGTGTCTGCTCATCTAGAGGATGAAACGTTTTCAATTCCATTGTTTGCCTTATTGTTGTAAATTTATCGTTTGAATAATAATTTTAAAAAAACTGAGAAGGTAGCTGTCGCAGAAACAGTTGCATGAAGGGGAAGTCGGGCTTGTGCTGCTCTCCCAGGAGATCCAGCATCCTGTCTATAAGTTCAGACGGCTTACTGTCCCCGAGGGCCTGTAGAGAGAAGAGCCGGCTGGCCCGCTCAGCGTCAGGAAGTTAAACGTTTCCAACAGGTGAGCCCTGAGTGTCTCGTATTTATCCTGCTGTGGAGGTTTTTGGAGGAGGCTCACCACTCTGGCTGCTGTGGAACTGCCGAGAGCCGACGCCACATCATAGTATTGTAACGTGCATGAATAAGAAGACACGTTGGACGCTGGCTGGCGGATCTGACCCTTTAGTCTAGCGGTTAGCGATGCCTCCTGCGGTGGGGGCGATACGGGTTCGCTTCCCGGCCGTGGCAGTTCCTGTGGTTGCGTTGTCCCCCGAATTCGCTACAGTATTTTGTGGCGTCCGGTCGTGGTGATTTCCCGCAATGCGAACTGCGCTTCTGCCTGGGCGAACCAAGCCGAGGCTGAAGAATCCCGGAAGTCCGGCAGCTTGAGAGAAACCGGATTGGTCGTCGTGTTCATAAAGAGTCGTCTGTGGAAACGTCCAGCAGACAAACGTCGGAGTCACCAACGGAGAAATTGCAAGAAAACGGACGATTTCTCTCATTGATTACACGAACGCGTGAGGAACAAGTCTGTGAATGTTCTCATTCATCCAGGTCATGGTTCTCCAAAGGAGTTGAATCAGTGCAACTGGACTTGGTATATATCCGTGAAGACGTTTCGCCTCTCATCCAAGAGGCTTCCTCAGTTCGTGCCTTCCTGACTAGTAGTCAGGAAGGCACGAACTAGACCAAGCTGGACCAAGACTAGCTTGGTCTAGTCAGAAAGGCACGAACTGAGGAAGCCTCTTGGATGAGAGGCGAAACGTCTTCACGGATATATACCAAGTCCAGTTGCACTCGATTCAACTCCTGACTAGTAGTCAGGTAGGCACGAACTAGACTCAGCTAGACCAAGACTAGCTTGGTCTAGTCAGAAAGGCACGAACTGAGGAAGCCTCTTGGATGAGAGGCGAAACGTCTTCACGGATATATACCAAGTCCAGTTGCACTCGATTCAACTCCTGACTAGTAGTCAGGTAGGCACGAACTAGACTCAGCTAGACCAAGACTAGCTTGGTCTAGTCAGAAAGGCACGAACTGAGGAAGCCTCTTGGATGAGAGGCGAAACGTCTTCACGGATATATACCAAGTCCAGTTGCACTCGATTCAACTCCTTTGGATAACGTGAGGAATAGGGCGCTGCTCCAACAATCATAGCTCACTCTGTAAACCCGGAAACACTATGTTAAAGCGGCCGAGCACCTAACGCCCACGGAGGCAAATTTTTAATTTGTGATATTGGGCTATACAAATAAAATTGATTTGATTTGATGAGATGATAAGATGAAATTATTGAGCATGCATAAAGAGATATGGAACTACATTTTCTAAGTAGCTTTAGGTAACCAAACTAGATATACAGTTCTGTTGTAGTTCAACTTTTTCCAGTGTGAAGTAACTGGTAGGTTGCAAAGCTATGCTTTCAAAGTAGCTTCCCCAACACCGACCATACACAATAATCATTCAAGCCCTGACAGTTGCGACAATACTGGTATTGCTGTAATGGTGCCTTTATGTGTACGTAATGATGCCACAGTTCCATCCACCCATTATCCAAGCAGCTTATCCTAATTAGGGTCATGGGGATGCTGGAGCCTATCCCAGCTGTCACTGGGCGGCAGGTGGGGAGAAACCCTGGACAGCCTGCCAGACCATCACAGGGCCGACACATTCACACCTAGGACAGCACATTATCTTTTGAAGCCCACATCAACAATGTTACTCGGTCTGTATACTTCCACCTACCCAATATTAATCGTAATTCTGTCCTCATTGGTCTTCTCAAGTGTCTTCATAAGCTTCAATTGGTCCAGAATTCAGCTGTCCGTATCATTACCAGAACTCCTTCCATAGATCATATCACTCCTGTTCTTCAGCAACTCCATTGGCTCCCTATTGACTTCAAGATCCTGCTCCTCACCTTTAAGGCCCTTAATAACTTAGCTCCTTCCTATCTTTCTGAACTCCTTCATATCCGCACACCCTCTTGCACACTCAGATCCTCTTCTGCTCTCCAACTCACTACACCATGGGGACTAGAGCCTTCAGTCATTCTGCCCCCGCCTATGGACCTCTCTCCCACAAGACTTTCACAACATTGACTCTCTTTCAACCTTCACATCCCATCTCAAAACCCACCTTTTCAAACTGGCATATTCAGTCTGATCCACGCTTCACTAAGTGTTGTACAGATGATGATTTTATACTTATCTGTTGTGTTAACTTATCATTGTCTACCCTGCTTTGTTTTGATTTTATGCTGTCTGATACAGTGCTGCTTGTTTTGTTTTTTTTAAACTGTGTTCTGTCAGGTGCCCTTGAGTGTTTTGAAAGGCGCCCACAAATTAAATGCATTATTATTATTATTATTATTATTAATTTAGTATTCACCTGACCTACATGTCTTTGGACTGTGGGAGGAAACCCACGCAGGCATGGGGAGAACATGCAAACTCCACACAGACGACGACCCGGGACGACCCCCAAGGTTGGACAACCCCGGGGTTTAAACCCAGGACCTTCTTGCTGTGAGGCGACCTCGCTAACCACGGCACCACCGTGCATCCCCATCTCTAGAAATCTCTATAAATAAGGTTGTTTATTTCCGGTTACCATGTTGTCCTTTGTCTATGTTCCCTGGGTCAGAGGTCAGTAGCAGGAATCTGTCGGGGAAACTTACATTTGTGGTGCATGCGCCCAACCAGTTCTCTGGAATAACTCCAGTTAAGGTGTATACAAAGCGCAGTAATTCAAATGACTGATGAAATACCTAACTCTTTAATCACATGATGTTTGTGTCGATGTAGACCTTAATTTGATGCCACAGTTGTGAATCTGAAAGGACAGGCTTCACCAAAATGTGTACAGTTGGCACAAGGGTCCCTAACCTTAGAACTACGCTGAGGCTCAGGATGATCCGGCCCCTTAGTGTTGGCCAGGGCATCCCTAGATCTAAATACAAAGTCCAAGGGGGCCATGAATAGTACAGGGGAGAAAAAAAACTCTCTCTCTCTCTCTCTCTCTCTCTCTCTCTCTCTCTCTCTCTCTCTCTCTCTCTCTCTCTCTCTCTCTCTGAGTTATTGTTTCGTATCCTCCCTCGGCAAGTGATGGAGATGCCAGCCAAAGAGAAGAGCAGAGACCAGATCCTTTCACACTGGCACAGGTGGGACAAAACTTCAGTACGACCTACGCTCCCACTCTCAAACTACAACTACTATCTCTCCGTCTCTCCCCCCCTCCCCTTTCTCTTATCTTTTTGATGAATAATGGACTTGTGTTCCTTTCAGGAAAGTGACGAAGATGCCAGCCAAAGGGCAGAGAGCAGAACAGAACCTTTCAGTGAGACAAAACTATAGAATTAGACAACCTTCTCTCTCTCTCTCTCTCTCTCTCTCTCTCTCTCTCTCTCTCTCTCTCTCTCTCTCTCTCTCTCTCTCTCTCTCTCTCTCTCTCTCTCTGAGCGGAAGTGCGAGTGAGTGTACGGAGCAGCAGCGTGTTGTTTCGGTGTGAGTGAGTTTCTGAATTTTGGACTTTTTTGTCTGGTCCCTTTCACGTGCTTTCTGTGGGTTTGTTGTTGTTTAGTTTTTAGTTCGTTTTTCTCGGTGGTAGGTTTAAGTGGAGTTTTATTTTCGGTAGCGCTGCCACCGGCCCGGCGGGGCAATATGGCCGCTGTGGGAGGTGGAGGAACGGCGTTCGAAAAGTTGACACGCCGGCACGCGATTAAAGTGGCTCCGGTGGTCAAATGCTCGGTGGAGGACTGCTGCCTCGCGGTAGGTGAACATGTGGGCTATGGAAGCATCAAATCGGCGTCCAGAATGAACGGTGCAGTAGTTATGTTTATTGACAGTATTGATAAGGTCAACCAGGTGGTGGAAAGTGGTGTGGTGATTAGGGACATGTTGACTCCCGTTCTGCCGCTGGTTAACCCAGCCAAGAGAATCACCATTTCAAATGCTCCCCCGTTCGTGAGAAATGCAGCTTTTGAGAAGGAGCTTGCAAGATACGGACAACTAGTGTCCCCCATAAAAATGGTCTCCTCCGGTTGCCAGTCTCCTCACTTGAAACACGTTGTGTCCCATAGGAGGCAAGGTTTCATGATTTTGAAAAATAATGCAGAGGATTTGGATCTGAAGCTGAAATTCAGGATTGATGACTTTGATTATATTGTATTTGTTACTTCTGGTATGATGAAATGTTTTGGCTGTGGGTCAGAGGGGCATTTAGTAAGGTCTTGTCCCGAAAGGAGTGAGGGTAGATCTGAGCCTCAAGGGCCGCCTTCGTCCACCGATGCCGCCGCCAGCGGCGCATCTCCGGCTGGAGACGGCGCGGCCGAGTCGGCACAGGGCAGACAGAAGGCTGGGGAGCGAGGGGTGGGAGAAACAGACCAGGTGGTGACACAGAAGAAGACCGAGGCTGGGGAACGTGAGGAAAATGGACGGACTGAGCAGGCAGGAGAAGGAGGTGTACAGGCTGAGCATAATAAAACCGTTGAACACACTGAGAAGGTGACAGAACTTGGGCAGGTCACAGCTGATGGCCAGGATGAGCAGGTAGGGGAGGTTGAAAGGAATGTAACGGAAGAGGAAAACAGCGAGACCAGGGATCATAGCAAATTGGCTGGGCCAGATACGAGTGGTGGTCGGAGGACGCAAATACAGCAGACTGCTGTTAGAGTGGCAGAGTCTGTACTCGAAGAAGAGGCAGAGATTATGTTGGACGATGAAATAAAATCAAAAAAGTCAATTAAAAGGAAGCCGACTGAAGGTAGACAGGAAAATTTAAAAGTGAAGAGGGCTTCAAAAGATAAAAAGCCATCCTCCTCTTTGTCTGATGAGAACACAGACGAAAGTGAGTGTGAGTTAGGTTCCTCTCCTCGTACACAGGTGGACACAGAAGGCAGCTATGCCTTTCTGAAGATCAGGAAGTTTTTGCAGGTTACCAAGGGTTTGAGGGCGGTCAAGGTGGAAAATTATTTTCCAGACTTGCAGCTTTTTATTGAATCAGTTAAATGCTTTATGAAAAACACAGGGGACTTGGAGGTGAACACATTCACTGAGCAGGAAGTCTTCAGACTGAAAAAACTTGTACAGAAGGTAAAACTGCAACTTCATGATGATGATTAAGCCACGTTTGGGTATTGTTATCTTTTTGGTCAGTGTACGCTTGTTTCTGGCACAGTTCAGCCCCACTCTCCTCATGTGTAATATACAATTAGGCACTTTAAATCTGAATGGAGCAAGGGATGACATGAAAAGAGCTGCTGTGTTTAAACTGGTTGAGCTGAAGAAAATAGATGTCTTGCTTGTGCAAGAAACACATAGCACAGCAGATAATGAAACTGAATGGAAGAGGGATTGGACTGGAAAATTGATTCTCAGTCATAAATCCAATATTAGTGGTGGGGTCGGGATTCTTTTCTCAAGAGATTTTTTGCCATGCTCCCTTGAGGTAGAGGAAGTAGTCGAAGGCCGGCTACTGAAAGTAAGGGCACAGTATGACAACGCAACACTGGTTTTTATAAATGTTTATGGTCCAACCCTTGGCCCTGAAAGAGTAGTTTTTCTGGATGTGTTATCTGATGTTATTAGTAAATGTGACAGTGAGGAGTATTTATTTCTGGGAGGGGACTTTAACTGTACAGAGAATTGCAAGTTGGACAGGAACCATCAGGAACCACATCCTGCATCTCTTAGTCGGCTCACACGCTTGGTTAATTCGTGTGAACTGACAGATGTTTGGAGAGCTTTTTATGGGACCCAGAGGCAGTATACATGGACACATCTAAAAGATAACGCACTATCCATGGCACGGCTTGATCGGTTTTATTGTTTTAAACATCATTTTAATGTGTTTAAACAATGTAACATGCTTCCAGTTTGTTTCTCTGACCGCTCTCTCGTACAGTGCTCGGTTTTCATACGAAGTGTTAAAACAAATAGTGCTTTCTGGCATTTTCACACAGGCCTCCTAAATGATAACAACTTTAGAGATGCTTTTAAGTTTTTCTGGGGCCAATATAGGAGCCGAAGGTCTGAATTTATTTCTCTGCAGCAATGGTGGGACATTGGCAAGTGTCAGATAAAGCAGTTTTGCCAGCAGTACACTCGCAATGTCACCAGAGACATAGCCAGATCTATGAGAGATCTAGAGGATGAAATGGTGGAACTACAGAATTTGGCAGATTCCACAGGAGACAGAGGCCATGTAGAAGCTCTCAAATCCAGAAAGTCTGCTTTGGCTAGCCTGCTGGGTATTACAGCACAGGGGGCACTGGTCCGCTCGCGCTTTCTGAACGCCACACATATGGATGCTCCTTCTCAATTTTTCTTTAGTCTAGAGCGCAAGAATGGGCAGAGAAAAACCATTCACTCTCTGCGTACTAACACTGGTGTGCAGCTGTCAGATTTTTCTGGAATCCTGAAATACGCAGCAGGGTTCTACAGTGACCTCTATAAGAGCGAACTCAGGCAGGATGTGCTGGGGGCTGAGTCATTCTATCATGGGCTAAAAAGGGTTGAGGTAGCGCTCAATACAGACCTCGAGGCTCAACTGTCCCCTGAAGAACTCCATGACGCCCTGCAAAGTCTGGAAAGTGGCAAGGCACCTGGTATAGACGGGTTACCTGTTGACTTCTATAAGTCTTTTTGGCCGGTGCTCGGAGGGGATTTGTTGACTGTACTGAGGAATAGTGCAACTGAGGGGCGCTTGCCTCAGAGTTGCAGAAGGGCCGTCATTACTCTCTTGCCGAAGAAAGGGGATCTGCAGGACATTAAGAACTGGCGGCCAGTGTCCTTGCTCTGCACCGATTACAAGATCTTTTCTAAGGTGCTAGCAAACAGACTGAGAAAGGTGATGAAGGAGGTCATCCATGTTGACCAGACTTACTGTGTGCCCGGTAGGCTGATCACTGACAACATTGCATTAATTAGAGACGTTTTGGACATCTCTAGTTCATTGGGAGTTGAAACTGGTCTTATTTCCATAGATCAGGAAAAGGCTTTTGACCGGGTTGAACACCAGCACTTGTGGCAAACCATGAAAGCTTTCGGTCTCAGCCCAGGTTTTATAGCTACGATCAAGGTTTTGTACAGTGACATTGAGAGTGTACTTAAAATTAACGGTGGTTTGAGTGCTCCTTTTAAGGTTCAAAGGGGAATCAGGCAGGGATGTTCTTTGTCTGGAATGTTGTACTCCCTGGCCATTGAGCCCCTGTTGCATAAATTGAGGTGTGAGTTGTCTGGAGTTGCTTTTGCTGGTTGCGGCACAACTTTTAAGCTCTCTGCCTATGCCGATGATGTAGCTGTTTTTGTAAAGGACCAAAGAGATATTGATGTCTTAGTAAAAAATGTTATCAAGTTTGGTCAGATATCATCGGCTAGGGTAAACTGGGGAAAAAGTGAGGCACTGATGGTAGGAGAGGGACTGAACAGTAAACTCATGTTACCTGGGGGATTGACATGGAAAAGGGGAGGGATGAAATATTTGGGAGTGTTTGTGGGGAATGACACCTTCTCAAATAAGAATTGGGAGAATGTCTTGGAAAAAGTTGAAGGGCGTCTTAGGAAGTGGAAATGGATTCTACCACAACTGTCGTATAGGGGGCGCATGTTAGTAATCAACAACCTGGTGTCATCAACGCTATGGCATCGATTAACATGCGTTGATCCTCCAACCAACCTCCTGGCCAAGATTCAGGCTGTGCTGGTGAACTTTTTCTGGGACAACTTGCACTGGATTCCTCAGAGTGGGCTGTACCTTCCTAAAGATGAGGGGGGTCAAGGGCTAGTCCATCTGGCCAGCAGGGGTGCAGCCTTCCGCCTCCAGTTCATTCAAAGATTGCTCACTGGGCCTAGAGATCTAGTGTGGCGACCAGCAGCCTGTGCAATACTTCGACGGTGTTGTGGACTCGGAATAGACCTGCCCTTGTTCCTAATGGCTATTAAGAACTCAGACCTCAACGGATTGCCTGGATTTTATCGTGGGCTCATGAGAGTGTGGAATATGTTTAAGAAGGAGAGAATGGGCTGTTCTGACTCTCTGAGCTGGCTTCTAAAAGAGCCGGTGGTGTATGGTGGGCGTATGGACACGTTCTGCGACTTTGGACCCACGGTATCAAAGCTGTTCTGCCAGGCAAATGTCGTCACATTGGGTCAGGTGGTGGAGCTGGCTGGGCCCAATCTTGACAACGCTGCCACTCTAGCATCTCACCTGGGAGTGAAATCTACGCGCCTCCTTAGTCGGGTACTACTTAAGTGGAACGGTCAGCTCACAGCAGTAGAACGGGGGCTTTTGACATCGTACTGCAGTGGTTCTACTCATCCCAATTTTGAGGATCCATTTCCTGTTTTAAAGGTTGTTCCTGATCTGAAAAATTGTATGGGGCCACTTTTGGATTTGGGAAATGCTCTTAATGAAAGGCTGAATGTACTTAAAGGTAAGACGATGTATAATATGCTTGTAAAGGTCTTGAATAAAGATAAACTGAGTGGTCGGACTGATACACCCTGGAGGGCCCAGCTGGGCTTGGGGGAGAATGTGAAGCCAGTCTGGAGGGGCTTATACAAACCACCGTTAATTAAGAAAGCTGGTGATCTGCAGTGGAGGGTCTTGCATGGCATAGTGGCGGTCAATGCTTTTGTTTCTGTGCTAGACCCTAATGTGAATGACAACTGCCCCTATTGTGCCCAGAGAGAAACAGTGTTTCATTGCTTTTCAGAATGTGTGAGGCTTACACCCCTGTTCCTGCTACTAGACCGCTTATTTAGATCATCTGGGGAAAGTTTCTGCAAACAGAATTTCATTTTTGGTTTCAAATATAGTCAACGTGTAAAACTTAAATGTCAACTCTTAAATTTTATTTCAGGGCAGGCAAAGATGGCTATCTATGTGAGCCGTAAAAAGAGAATTAAAGAATGTATAGAATGTCATGTTGAACACATGTTCTGCAGGATGGTCAAGGCCAGGATAAAAGTAGACTTCAATTACTACAAGGCAATGAAAGACCTGGTCACATTCACAACCTTGTGGTGTTATAAAGGGCTGCTGTGTTCCACCTTAAAAGATGAGCTGGTCTTTTCTAAAGAACTTGGATAAAAGAAGTCTTACCTGTTTTTTATTTTTTGAGTTGTCGGTGAATGATTGTTCTTTTGGGCTTGTAAAAAATGCTTATTGATTGTTTATACCTCGACAAGTATTGTTTATGTTCGGAGGGATTTCAAGTCTGCTTTTTGTCTAAATTTTTCTGTTAAATAAAGACTTGGTTTAAAATTCAATTCTCTCTCTCTCGCTCTCGCTCTCGCTCTCTCTCTCTCTCTCTCTCTCTCTCTCTCTCTCTCTCTCGGTGCATGCTGGGAGTTGGTGTGTGAGTGAGTGTGTTTGGTGAGAGTGACGTGAAGTTAGAAAATTCGATGTATTTATCCAATTTATAGTGGGTTATTTTTGTCTTTGAGGCCGATGGTTTCAGATTGAGTTTGTTTATTGGTCGTGGCCTACATCTGCTGCAGTCTGTGTGTTTTGTTTGTCGTAGTTTTGTTGTTTCCGGTGTGAGAGAGATGGCGTCCTCGGAGACGCTTTCTCTCTCTCTATCCGTCACGGAGTGCGGGTTCAGCCCGAACCTTCTGCTCCGATACAGGCGGTTCTCCTGGCTGTGGGAGACCGCGTGGGACACGCCAGCCTGTCCTACGCCTCCAGGACGAACAAAGGTGTGGTTGTGTTCCTGAAAGGGGAGCGATTTGCGGCTGAGCTAATAGCGAGCGACGTCTTTCTGAACGGCGTCTATCTGCAGGTTTCCCCACTCGGGCGCCTTCCTCCCGGGTCACCGTCTCCGGTGCTCCCCCGGCCATTTCCAGCGAGGCGTTGGAGCGGAAGCTGGCGAGCGGTTTTGGGACTGTGGGGGTTTGGCTGTGCGGACGATAAAGTGAAACATGTCCGGTCCCCTCCGGAGACAGGTGCTCACGTTTCTGGTTGTCCGTCAGACGCTGGAGGTTTCCTTCTGAGTGAAATATGGGGAGGGAAATTTACAAGGTGTACGCCAACACAGGCAGCGTTAAATGGCTCGAGTGTGGGGATGTGGGGCACGAGCGGAACGCTTGCCCTCGCAGGCCGGCCGAGGGGCGCCCTGAGCCGGGGGCTGGGCCGGCTGAGGAGCGCACTAGCACCGTTGCTCCACTGGCTGAGGAGCCAGCGGGTATTGCTGCCCCGCCGCAGGGGAGAGATGCAGTGGGCAGGCAGATAATCAGGCCGGGAAACTGCGAGTTGATTCGGGCGGTGACAATGTAACTAATGACAGGTCGGCTGTCCCGAATGTCACAACAGCGAGAGGAAAGGGGTAGAGGAAAAACCGGCAGCAGGGAAAAGCAGCGGATACGGGCCAGCAGCGCATAAGGGCCAGCAGCTGGACTTCACCATATGGTGCAAAGGGGAGAGAGGGTGAGTCGGGCGTTATGGAGAATGTTGCTGGTGAGGATAAGGTGGGGGAAATAGGGTCAGTGGCGCCCCCAAGGGGTGGCCAGGGGTGGCCACGGCCACCCTGATACTATCTCGGGCCCCCCCACTGCCCCCACCAGCCACGAGTCGCATATGCAGAATATGCTTCTGATTATGCATACTATGCTGCTTCTATCTGATATTTTACATTAGGTGCTGTTCATTTAAATCAATAATGTATATTTTTCTTAACTCTCATATTGACAGTTTTCAACCAGCCTATACAGTATACTACAACAGTATCATAGAATTCCCGAAATTCAGTCATGGCTTTTGGTTTTGGTGTGCCACCCCAAGATTTTCTGTGGCCCCATTTGCCCCCCCCCCCCATGAAAAATTTCTGGGGGCGCCACTGAATAGGGTATGACACCGACTCTGACTATCTCTGTTACAGACTCCCAGTCACAAATTGGAGATCTGTACTCACTAGAGGAAAGTACTGGTTTCTTAGATGACGCCTCTGGAAAATATGTGAAAGTATTTGAGTGCTTTCCAGATACAGGAACATTTATTGAAAGTGTGTCAGCTTTGCAGAAAGTAGTTGGTTTTGATTTGTTGGATGAAAAACAAATTAACGTTTCCATTTGAGAAAACGTGTAACAGGTCTCAGAAAGATGCTTAAGGTCAATAAAGGGAAAAGCTCTAAAAGGTTAAAGACTAAGTAAGTAAGGTCATGATGAGTGTGTTGCACTGGGGTATCTTCCTCTACCTGTCTAGATCATCTCTTTCTCTCGGTCTTTTATGCACAAGGGGAAGGATGTTTCCTCCTCCCAAACTGCTATGCCAGTGCCAATTAATGTCAAAGTAGCTCTCCTGAATCCCACAGCAACCAATAGAACTGACTTGAACATGTGCCGACTCGACCCCAACTTTAGACTCTAACAAAAGGGATGTCAAAGATGCACTACTGACACTGCTGCAAAGAAGGCCTTGATCACAGAGATGCCTTCTTCCTCAGGCTAGTCCAGTCAGGGGAAGATAATTGGCCATAGAGGTGTGGATGTCTCAGGAGAGACCACCTACAACAAGACCAAATCCTCCACCCTAAAAGGTGCCACCCAGCTGGATACACAGTGGGTAACCTGAGCTTTAAGCCAGAGAGCGACACTGCAGGTCTTCTATGTGATAGAGAGTATCTTCCCCCCCCATCGATGGCAGCAATTTGACCCGAACCCACTATTTTCCAGACTTTCATTTCAAAACCTACGTTCCTGTGGCTATCTGCCTTTTCCGAGAACTGTTCGGCATCAGACTGGATGACTACCTGTACTCACTGTGTAATGAGCCCCTGATCGAGTTTTACAGCCAGGGAGCGAGCGGGTCAGTTTTCTATCTGACCAAGGATGATGAGTTCATCATCAAGACCGTCATGCATGAGGAGGCCGAGTTTCTACAGAAATTGCTGCCTGGATGCTATATGTGCGAAAGGTTGGAGCCTGCAGCTTCCTTGCGCCGGCTGCTGGAGAAGCGACTGATTCCAGGAGCTCGGCTGGATGTCCACGATCGGTGCACTCCAGGACTTTTGCCAGAAACTGGTTTCCACCAGGAACATCACCCTGTAGTGGCTGCAGCAGGATCAGTACTCGACAACACCGAGGCGGTAGCTCAGCTGCTCAACATGAGGGCTACATGCTGCACAAGAGAAATCTTAAATATTTGGATTAAAAACTGTTTGAAGGACGGGCATCCAGGTGGCGTGGCGGTCTATGCTATTGCCTGCCAACACGGGGATCGCCGGTTCGAATCCCTGTGTTACCTTCAGCTTGGTCGAACGTCCCTACAGACACAATTGGCCGTGTCTGCGGGTGGGAAGCCGGTTGTGGGTATGTGTACTGGTCGCTGCACTAACGCCTCCTCTGGTCGGTCGGGGCGCCTGTTTTAGTGGGGGGTGAACTGGGAGAGGGGGGGATAGCGTGATCCTCCCACGCGCTACATCCCCCTGGTGAAACTCCTCATTGTCAGGTGAAAAATAAGTGGCTGGCGACTCCACATGTATCGGAAGAAGCACGTGGTAGTGTGCAGCCCTCCCCGGGGCGGCAGAGGGGGTGGAGCAGCGACAGCGACGGCTCGGACGAGTGGGGCAATTGGCCCTGTACAAATGGGGAGACAAAAATGTGGGGGGGGGGGGTAAAAGAAATACTGTCTGGAGATGCTGAGGGACTAGGACAGGGGAGAAGAGCATCCAAACAGAAATGACCTTTTTTTCCAGAACGTGGGGGGAGGGGGAGGGGTGGGGGGGGTTCAGTGAGAGATGACGAGGATCTGGTTTTCTTTGTTCTATTTTGTGTAACGAGGGAAAGTCCTGGCTGTGTTGTTGCCTCATGGTTTATTTATTTATCATGTAAATGGTGTAAATATAACATCCATTGCACGTTGTCCGTCTTCGGAGAAGGAGGCCTCCTCCGTTGCTCCTCCCCTGAGTTTTCTTCCTGTTTTATTTGTTTTTTTCTCCTTGTTAAAGGGTTTTTATTTTTAGGGCGTTGTTCCTCATGTGATGCGAGGGTGTAAGCGCAGGATGTTGTTTTGCTGTAAAGCCCACTGAGACAAATGTGTGCTTGTGATGCTGGGCCATACAAGTAGCGTTGACTTGAGTTTGAAAACCCGTTTGTTGTTATAAATACGTCGTTTAGGCTACTCGGTGGGCCCCTTTGCTTTCCTGAGACTGCTTCTCATTTTACGAGCTGGACTACAAAACGATGACTATGTTTGGATATCAGCTGTTGGGAGTGGAACGTACACTGAATAAATATGCTTTTG
>NC_079228.1:9627798-9630298 GCF_029633865.1 Lampris incognitus
TTTGATCCTGCCTGGTCCTTCCCCCATCTTTTTGGTTTATGCCCATAGGGCCAGGGGCGTGACATGTGTAAAACGTGAATAAAAACAGAATATAATGATTTGCAAATCCTTTTCACCTATATTCAACTGAATACACAACAAAGACGAGATATTTAATGTTCAAACTGATAAACTTTATTGGGTTTTTTTTTGCAATATTCACTCATTGTGAATTTGATGCCTGCAACACGCTCCAGAGAAATGGGACAGGGCATGTTCACCACTGTGTTACACCACCTTTCCTTTTAACAACAACCTGATAAGCGTTTGGGAACTGAGGACACTACTTGTTGAAGCTTTGCAGGCGGAATTCTTTCCATTCTTGCTTGATGTACGACTTCAGTTGCTTGGAACGTGTTGCAGGTATCAATTCAAATGAGTGCATATTTTCAAAAACTAAAGTTCATCAGTTTGAACATTAAATATCTCGTCTTTGTAGTGTATTCAACTGAATTAGATCGAAAAAGGATTGCAAATCATCGTATTCTGTTTTAATTCAAGTTTTACACAACGGCCCAACTTCATTGGAATTGGGGTTTGTAGATACTTGTACATTTTATATATTATATATATATATATATATATATATATATATATATAGTATATATATTTATATATATATATAAATTTATATGTACACACTTATATATATATATATAAATGTATATATATACATTTATACATATATACATTTATACATATATACATATATACACACATATATATATATGTATATATACATTTACATATTTATATATATATATATGCACACAGATACACAGACAGACACACTTGGCAGTGGAGCATGTGTATTCCACGAAAATGAAAAGGTTTCTGGCTTAACAGCTGATCCACGACACTGACAAGACGTCCGAGTCTCGGAGGGACGCACGGTGCTTTTCACAGTTCACATCCGCCTCGTGCTACGCAGGCGGAGGGGCACTTCTACGCCGAGAATGTACTCACGCGCCATTGGTCCCACGGGAGCGACAATCCGAGGGCCGCTGCCTCCTCGGGTTTGCTATCATCGTTGGCTCATCACATCCCATCACAGCTCATTTGCCTCTCAGCAATCCGCTCTCCCAGCCCCTACGGGTCTTTACATTCTCAGCATGGAGGAGGAGGAAAGAAAAAGAAGATGCACTGGCTAAAGTTGTCAGCAGCTGACTGCTGGAACACAAGCAATCATCCAGAACATTAACAGCACAAGCAGAGGGGGGGGAGGGGAGGAGGAGGAGGAGGGGAGGGGGGAAAGCACATATATTTATTTATTGTCTCCAACTTCAGCAACTCTACAGCTCCTTGTAAAAAAAAAAATCAATAACACCACTTCTGTGTCACCGTAACAATTGCTAAAATGGGGAGACCCGCGTGCTGCTGAGCTTGAGAAGGGAGACATGTTCTGAGTGGGAATGTATCGCTGCTTATGCCCTGCGCACTATGTCGTCTCATAACTGGTCGTTACTCTTCGGCAGACACGAACTGCGAATTTGCGTCCCCGGCACATTTTTAGACACGGCGGATTCAGCTTAATACGGGTCTCCTCGATGTTTGAAACAAAGCGTGATAGGGGCGTCCTGGTGGCGTGGCGGTCTGTTCCGTTGCCTAGCGACACGGGGATCGCCAGTTCGAATCCCCCGTGTTACCTCCGGCTTGGTCGTGAATCCCCACAGACACGATTTGGCCGTGTCCGCGGGTGGGAAGCCAAATGTGGGTATGTGTCCTGTCGCTGCAATAGCGCCGCCTTTGGTCAGTCGGGGGGAGGGGGAACTGGGTAGGATAGCGTGATCCTCCCACGTGCTACGTGTCCCTGGTGAAACTCCCCACTGTCAGGTGAAAAGAAGCGGCTGGCGACTCCACATGTATCGGGAGGAGACATGCGGTAGTCTGCAGCCCTCCCCGGATCGGCAGAGGGGGCGGAGCAACGACTGGGACGGCTCGGAATAGTGGGGCAATTGGCTGGGTCCAATTGGGTAGAAAATGGAGGGGTGGGAATTACCCCCCCCCCAAAAAAAAAACGAAGTATGATAACACAGCCATCACTCTACTATGAGTCAATTAACCACCATCAGCCTTGATAAGAGCACAAGCTCAGGGGGCGTCCGGGCCGGCATAGTGGTCTATTCCGTTGCCTACCAACATGGGGATCGCTGGTTCGAATCCCCGTGTTACCTCCGGCTTGGTCAGGCGTCCATACAGACAGCAATTGGCCGTGTCTGCGGGTGGGAAGCCGGATGTTGGAATGTGGTGAAGGTCGCTGCACTAGCGCCTCCTCTGGTTGGTCGGGGGAGGGGCAACTCGGGGGAATAGCGTGATCCTCCCACGTGCTACGTCCCCCTGGTGAAACTCCTCACTGTCAGGTGAAAAGAAGCAGCTGGTGACTCCACATGTATCAGAGGAGGCATGTGGTAGTCTGCAGCCCTCCCCGGATCGGCAGAGGGGGTGGAGCAGCGACCGGGAC
>NC_079228.1:9635298-9637798 GCF_029633865.1 Lampris incognitus
CTGGGGGATGAGTTGAGTATGGAGGAAGAGGAGGAGGAGGAAGGGGACTGTAGTATAGGCAGCCGGTACGAGGAGCACCTGTCTGGGGGATGAGTTGAGTATGGAGGAAGAGGAGGGGGAGGAAGGGACTGTGGTATAGGCAGCCGGTACGAGGAGCACCTGTCTGGGGGATGAGTTGAGTATGGAGGAAGAGGAGGAGGAAGGGGACTGTGGTATAGGCAGCCGGTACGAGGAGCACCTGTCTGGGGGATGAGTTGAGTATGGAGGAAGAGGAGGAGGAGGAAGGGGACTGTGGTATAGGCAGCCGGTACGAGAGAGCACCTGTCTGGGGGATGAGTTGGGTATGGAGGAAGAGGAGGAGGAGGAAGGGGACTGTGGTATAGGCAGCTGGTACGAGGAGCACCTGTCTGGGGGATGAGTTGGCGATATAAGACAGTTCTTGTCCCGTCCTGGTCGATGTTGTTGATGGTGTTTGAGACCAGGCTGGTTGACGAGGGTGTTGCACCGGGCGCTCCTCCTCCTCCTCCTCTCCTCCTGCTGCTGGAGGAGCCGCTGATACATGGAGCCAGGCTGGTGGTCTACGACTGGTGCCTTCCAGGATTTCCACAGAGACTGATTTCGTCCATGACCGTCACCCCACAGCGCATAGTGGCTCCAGCAGGACTGGGACTCGACCACACCGAGGCCGCGGCTCAGCTGCTCGACATGAGGTCTCCGTGCTGCACACGGGACTTATTTTATAGTTACGAAGTAAAAACTGTCTGGAGGAGATGTTGTTGTTTTACAAATACTTGTTTTGACTACTCAGTGGTGTTAGTTTTTCCCTGAAACTGTTTTTTGGATGAGCTGGATTGTAAAGAGATAATTGTGTTTGGTTATAAGCTGTTGGACTGGAGCGTATTTGGAATAAATGGTTCGTTTTTAAAATCAAAATCTCTCTGTCACACACACACACACACACACACACACACACACACACACACACACACACACACACACACACACTCTCTATCTATCTATCTCTCACACACACACCCCCCCCTCTCTCTCTCTCTTCTCTCTCTCTCTCTCTCTTCTCTCTCTCTCTCTCTCTCTCTCACACACACACACACACACACCCCTCCCCCCCTCTCTCTCATCTCTCTCTCTCTCTATCTCTCTCTCCTCTCTGTCTCGAGCGGAAGTGCGAGGTGGAGCGTGCTGAGCAGACGCCTGAGAGCGCCTGTGAGCGTTGTTCCATCTTTTTTTGCCATGTTTCCGTAGAAATATTGTACATAGTGTGTTTTGTGTGGTTATTGGCTTGGTTTGTGTATATAAGGGGGGTTTCAAGGGGTGTTGTGTGTGTTCATGTTTGCGGCCAGACCAGCGCTGTGCTGGTCGGCGTGCTACACCCCAGCATGGAGTTTACCAAACTCACCAGAGAACATGGCCTTAAAGTGTCGCCCGGTTTCCCGTGTTGGGTGGAGGACTGTGCCCCCCGCATGTGGGGGAGGTTGTGGGTCACAGCAGCGTTAAATCTGGCTGCTAGGGGGCGCTGTGGTGATTTTTGTCGACGCTGTAGCCAAGCACACCAGGTGGTTGAGAAGCCGTCGAGATATGGAAAAGCAGTCTCGTCCATCAGGGAAACTGTCGTCTGGCTGCAAATCGCCGCTGGTGCGCCATGTGGTTTCACACAGACGACAGGTTCACATGATCCTGACCGAACAAGACCAGGACTAGGATGTGGCTTTTAGGGCGAAGGTGGATGATTTTGCCTGTGTCGTCTTTGTAAAACTCTGGACCTTGAAGTGTTTCGGCTGTGGAGGGGGAGGGGGGTCATTGGGGTTCGGGCCGGTCCTGAGAACCACCCCTCCGATGGCAGAACGCAGAGTGGAGCGAGAGGACACGAACAGAGTGGAACCAGGAACCAGGCAGAACAGCGACGGGACAACAGGAAAGGGACAGAGTCCAGATCACAGCGACGAAACTGAACCACCTAAACCGAGTGGGAAGTCTAAACAGGACTACGTAAATGTTGAAAACGAAGCACAACGTGAACAGGCGATGGCATCAACACTACAGGTGGAGTTGCAGAAGGTGTAGTGTGGAGCATCAAACACTACAGCTGGAGTTGCAGAAGGTGTAGTGTGGAGCATCAACACTACAGGTGGAGTTGCAGAAGGTGTAGTGTGGAGCATCAAACACTACAGCTGGAGTTGCAGAAGGTGTAGTGTGGAGCATCAACACTACAGGTGGAGTTGCAGAAGGTGTAGTGTGGAGCATCAACACTACAGGTGGAGTTGCAGAAGGTGTAGTGTGGAGCACCGAGGAGGACTTGCTGGAAGACGAAACAGTCTGTAAGGTTCCTGTGCCGAAGAGGAAGCAGGCGGCTGAAACGAGTGGCTCTCAAGCCAAGAAGGAGCGTCGACAAGGAGAGGAGCAGCCGGTACGAGGAGCACCTGTCTGGGGAGGAGATGGGTATGGAGGAAGAGGAGGAGGAGGAAGGGGACTGTGGTATAGG
>NC_079228.1:9642798-9696361 GCF_029633865.1 Lampris incognitus
CTCACTGGATATTTTCTCTTTTTCGGACCATTCTCTGTAAACCCTAGAGATGGTTGTGCGTGAAAATCCCAGTAGATCAGCAGTTCTGAAATACTCAGACCAGCCCGTCTGGCACCAACAACCATGCCACGTTCAAAGTCACTTAAATCACCTTTCTTCCCCATTCTGATGCTCGGTTTGAACTGCAGCAGATCGTCTTGACCATGTCTACATGCCTAAATGCATTGAGTTGCTGCCATGTGATTGGCTGATTAGAAATTTGCGTTAACGAGCAGTTGGACGGGTGTGCCTAATAAAGTGGCCGGTGAGTGTATATGTTTTTGTATTATTGTAGCTTGGATATGTGTTGTTGTGGTTTGGATATGTGTTTTTGTCTTTGTGTTGCCCCCGCCGTGGGCTGGGGGAAACGATATTTCATTTCATTTCATGTGCACAGATGCATGGAATGAAATGACAAATGAACGGCCCTGATTCCTGATGATCCTGGGAATTTAGTGTTGAACTCTGAATGGATAGGGATAAAAAAAGAAGAGAAATAACCAAAAACAGAGTTTACATTGATTAGATTACCAGTCAAATGATATTCCCTAGAGAACATACATACATCTTTGTTTTCCACGTTTATCTTGGATTCTCAACGAGCAGTCATGAACAGCCATGTTGTCATGTCCACATGTGGCGGTCTGAAACACTGGCAGACTGTACAATGAAACATCTGAGCACTTCGTCATTGTGACACGTGCAGAAACTACACAATCAGCAGTAAGCCGTAGCCCACAATGACTGGTGTGATCTATGCTGGGTACGGGATTACGATAATGTGAAAACACAAAAATATAATAGGTGCAAAAAACAAAACAAATAACGAAGGGAAATAATGGGTGAGAAGGGGACCGCAGTAGTGTGTGACGTGGCTGACAGAACGGTGAAGAGCCATGCGGCTCTTCAGCAGCACTGGGCGGCCCTTCTAGCTCACTGCTTTAGTAAAACTCAACAAATGTTTTCATCCCATCGCATGATGTGTTATAAAAAGCCTGGCTCCCGGGCGCCCGGGTGGCGTAGCGGTCTATTCCGTTGCCTACCAACACGGGGGTCGCCGGTTCGAATCCCCGTGTTACCTCCGGCTTGGTCGGGCGTCCCTATAGACACAGTTGGCCGTGTCTGTGGGTGGGAATCCGGATGTGGGTATGTGTCCTGGTCGCCGCACCAGCGCCTCCTGTGGTCTGTCAAGTCGCCTGTTCCGGGGGGGGGGGATAGCATGATCCTCCCACGCGCTGTCCCCCTGGTGAAACTCCTCACTGTCAGGTGAAAAGAAGCCGCTGGCAACTCCACATGTATGGGGGGAAGCGTGTGGTAGTCTGCAGCCCTCCCCGGAGCGGCAGAGAGGGTGGAGCAGCAACCGGGACGGCTCAGAAGAGTGGGGTAATCCGCTCTGTTCAAAACTGTAGTCCACTGACTTCCGGGTCTACTGCAGCGGTCATACCAGTTTCCCCGTTTGTTGGCGTGTGCTATACGTCGACAATTCCCCCTTCGGTAAGCCACGCCCCCGAAACGCAGACTGGCCAGTCACAGCGCAGCATAGGACAGGCTCCAGACAGAGGTCCGACACTGTCATGGCGGCGCTCCGTTGACTCCGGTGCAAAAGTTTCAGATTTTCTTCATTTTCGAGCTGGTTTTGTGGACTTTTAGCTAGTTATGGTTACACGTTGTGCCTGGGGCACTTGTAACCGTGACTCTCGTTCCCCGGAGAGCTTGGAAGGAGATGTACGGGTTTTTCCCTTTCCAAAACCAAAACCGAACCCTGAAAAGTGCGGACTTAGCAACAGTAACTAAGGGGGGCGGGCCTTAGCGAAGGGTCAATTATAAGGAACTGTGGACGCAACTTGATATGAACAACTTGAAACGTTTCTCCCGTTTGCTGGGAGGTGCAGGTGAAAGGTTGTGTCGCCAGTTGTGTCGCCAGTTGTGTGCATGGGGTTGACATGTATCCATGGTGAATCTCGCAGGCATCGCGAAAAATATGCCATTGTCAACAGCACGCGCCAACAAACAGGAAACTGATATGACCGCTGCAGTAGAAACCGGAAGTCAGTGGAGTACAGTTAAGCACAGAGTCGATTGGCCAAGTAAAACTGGGGAGAAAAATCCCCACCCCCAAAAAAAAAGAAAAGGTCTGGCCTCCACCTCAGTTTTTCTCCGTCTGCCTGCTTGTCGGTTCTTCACCCTCTCAACACCGTACTGTCGTTTACCTCCCGGAATCACTTGTTTCCCTGAAAATATAAATCTAACATTTTAGTTTCCGGGGTGGAACATGCCCCAGCTTTTACAAGCTGTTACTGGACGTGCTTCTGTTTAATTAGAGACAGAGAACAAATACCAGGCTCTGTGCCTTCGTGAAGGGAGAAGTGATTAACCACCAGCTTTTGTTTAAACATAATCCTGTCAATCACATCGCACTTTGTCTGAGGTGCTAATAAGTATTTCATTGTTCAGCAAACACAATTTCCCCCAAAATAAGATGAAGGATTAAATATAATGAACTGCCCCCCCCCCTTGTTAATTTGCATCTTGTATTTGAAGGGCGAGGTATGGATTTGAGTGCCAAATAGATCGGCGCTCCCATCTCCATCACCGATCCCAGCTCTGTTCGGAGCGTGGCGCTGAATAAAGGAGTCGCCTTTGCTGCTGCTGCTGCACTTGACAGTCTGGGCATGATGTGGCCTCTGCTGTCCTCCTGGCAAACCCCGCCTCACTCATCCCACCGACGTTGTCGTTAATATCATACCCCGGTATTGCCTCCCTGTCCTCAGCTTCTGCCCTTGTGCAGCGCAGCCAGGTGATTTTCTGTTGACTTTCCGGCGCAGCCTCGCAAATCAATGCGTATTGGCGCGCATTCGTGCCAGCAGTTTACTGCTGCCGGGAGGAAGTCAAAAGTAAGGCTCGTCGTTTGAAGTGCCCTGCCGGAAGTTCAGCTGCGGTTCTGGCAAACAGCGCCTCGGAAGCCATCCATCAAAGGGGGGGGGGGCAACACTTTCTCAAAGTGGAGCGCCCCGGAAAGCGTGTTTGCACACTTTTTTTCTTTTAATGACTCTGGAAAAAAAAACTAGAATCGCAAACTAGTCTCAGACTACACAAGTGTCACGTGCACACTGTTGGTGTGGCGCGCTCCTCCGCCGCGCGCCCTGACGGCGTCCTCACCTCCGCTGCGACGCCACCCGGATGAGACGTCACGGGAGAGTTCTCAAGGTTTAGAACCCAAACTGTTTCAGTAAGACTACGGTTGCGCGCGCGCGCACGCGCACACGAACACACACACGAACACGAACACACACACACACACACACACACACACACACACACACACACACACACACAAATACAGCCGGTACAGTCTGTCTCACTTTGCAGCTGAAGTGCCATGCTTTTAGAAATTTCCTTTTTTTCCCGCCTTTTTTGCCCCAATTATATCCGTCCAATTACCCTACTTTCCGAGCCGTCCCGGTCGCTGCTCCGCCCCCTCTGCCGATCCGGGGAGGGCTACAGACTACCACGTGCCTCTTCCCATACACGTGGAGTCACCAGCCGCTTCTTTTCACCTGACAAGTGAGGAGTTTCGCCAGGGGGGGACGTAGCGCATGGGAGGATCACGCTGTTCCCCCCAGTCCCCCCCAGAAAAGGCTCCCCGACCGACCAGAGGAGGCGCTAGTGCAACGACCAGGACACAAACCCGCATCCGGCTTCCCACCCGCAGACGCGGCCAATTGTGTCTGTAGGGACGCCCGACCAAGCCGGAGGTAACACGGGGATTCACGGGGGTAGTTTTAACGTGTTTGGCTACATATAACTACGATCCCTGTTTTTGAGGCCGATCGCTTTTCGGGCACGTGGTGGCGATGGGAGGATGCACAATGTAACAGCTGCTTCTTGTCCTTTCTGATGAAAAGCCACGTTGGGGGGGAAAAATAAGCGACATGTTGGTGGGAGATGTGCTCCTGCCTCTGGATTCACAGAGACACTGGAAGCTGTCCATATGAAGCGGTTTGCTCATTGCAGCTGCCTTTGTTTGTGGGTGGGTGCTGCGCCGCCCGCTTTTAGAGCTGGCACTCTAACCCTGTTCTACCCGCGGCTCTTTTCAGCACCGGGCGATGTGAGAAACGCTCCGCCCGGAGGAATTGACGTCTTTGTAGCCACAATGCATCTGAAGCAACAATCTCACTGAAATGGCAGCCGCGCTCCCCGGACCACTGTCTGAGAGATGACATTTAGTTGAATAGTTTTCCATTTCTCATTATCTCCCTGTGCTCATTCCGTCATCTCCCCTCTTCTTCCTTTGTCGTGCATCCCCCTCGCTCTTCCCCTCTCCTCTCCCTTTCCAAAATATCGCCACCAAATCACTCCCTCCTCTCCTCATCACGGCCCTACACGTCCGTATAATTGCCTTCGCTGCGAAGGAGATACGCCGTCCTTGCAGGCTTTATTGAAGAGGGATGCTCCAAAAACAGGGTTATTCACACCATTGTGGTGGCGAATAATGGCAAGTTCAACTCTCCCATGGCAATCCTTTAGCTGAGTAGCTACTAAGGACTGTTTGAGAAGACAGGCAGGTGCTCTGTATCCTCGCCATCTATAATTCAATAGCATCAAACGATTCAGGCGGGGGGAAGGACGACTGCAACAGGCTGCAGCAGTAAGAGACAAGATAAATAAAAAAGTGTTGGTTTTGTAACCGTATCACATGGCTTCCAATAAACTAGGAAAACTCATTCTAAATGACTGAATCGTCACGGAGATCGGCGGTTCGACTCCCCGTGTTATATCCGGCTTGGTCGGACGTTCCCCCAGATTCAATTGGCCGTGTCTGCGGGTGGGAAGCCGGATGTGGGTATGTGTCCTGGTCGCTGCACTAGCGCCTCCACTGGCCGGTTGGGGAGGGGGAACTATAAGGGGAATAGCGTGATCCGCCCACGCGGTACCTCCCCCTGGTGAAACTCCTCACTGTCAGGTGAAAAGAGGCGGCTGGTGACTCCACGTGTATCGGAGGATGCATGTGGTAGTCTGCAGCCCTCCCCGGATTGGCAGAGGCGGGTGGAGCAGCGACTGTGACGGCTCAGAAGAGTGGGGTAATGGGTCCGATACAATCTGGCTCTGTGCATAACTGTAGTCAGCTGGCTTCCGGTTTCTACTGCAGCGGTCATACAGGCTTCCTGTTTGTTGGCGTGTGCTACTGACAATGGCTAACGGCATATTACGAGGATGAGTATCGTCCTCATCGCTGTGGTCGTAACTTGACATGTACAACTTGAAACGTTCCACCCGTTTGCTGGGAGGTGCAGGTGAAAGTTGGTCGACAGTCCTGTGCATCTCGTTGACATTCACCCAGGGTCAATCTTGCAGGCATCGCGACAAATATAGCCTATACTGTAGCCATTTTCAGTAGTACGCGCCAACAAACAGGAAACTGGTATGACCGCTGAAGTAGAAACCGGAAGTCAGTGGACTACAGTTATACACAGAGTCGATTGGGGAGAAACAGGGGGGGGGAATCCCGTCGAGAAAAAAAACCCAACGTCGTGTAAAATTGTCCCGTGCTCCTACAGAGGATGCAAATGATGTTCCCGCCTTTGAGAGACAGGCGACTCCCGACTGACAAGACAAGGGTCTTGTCTTGCCGGTGGAGAACGTGCTGCTCTTCACCGTGTTCAAGATGCCACTCTTTAAAATGGCGTCTCCGGAGAGCCTTTACAACCTCTGATAGTGCTTTGCTAAACTGACTGTGGGAGCAGATCAGTGCATGGGGGGGGGGGTGCGGCATGGTGCTGCTGGCTGGTTACCAGTTACAGTTCCCAGTGAGTATGCAGTCAGTGATACCAGGGACATGTTGGAATACATCTTGCGCCATACAACAGAATCACGACAGAACAACCCGGGGGCCAGTATAATGTACCCCTTAAGATGTTGACTGTAATCACAATATAACAGCGCCATCATTCAGGTATGGCCAAGGATCTATGGAGAAGGATCTGAATCCTAATGCGCAAAATTGTCACCATCTTTGTGTGCCCCCTTTTCAAGTGCCACGGCATTTCAAGCGCAAGGGGTAACAAGCTGTGGACATACGGGTCCTAGAGGGAGGTTTTGCACTCTCAAAGCGTTTTTTTTTTTGTTTTTTGTTGCTTCCATCCCTTTTTCTTCAGTGGTGTTCACGCGGAGAGCACTGTATGCAAATTACACTGCTGTGCAAACACACGAGCCGGCGCCTCCTCGGGCTCCTGCCGGCTCTCGTCTTACACTAATTTCAAGACACTTTGGGGGTGCAAGACTTTCCTTTTTCTTACTGTGATTTACAGCAAAAGGGAGAAAAAAAACGAACAAACCCCTACATCTTAACCACGGTCTCTCAGATGCTGACGGAACAATGGCAATTAACCTCCGTAGGACGCGAGCGCCGTGTTGTTGTGCGACAACACACTTAATGCTGTTGACGCCGGAAACAAAGACTCCGGATGTGGGAGGGAGTCAAAGCTTAGCCAAACGCTCAGCCAGCCATCACAGCGCACAGAGCCGAAGAAGAGATTCGAAATCCACTTAGTCGCCGCACTGATCCAAGCCGTCCTCCATGCTGCGAGCTCTGCGCTAGGCGGGCTGGCGTTGAGGAAGTGATTGTTCTCTGGTATTGTCGCCACCTTCCCTACTTCCTTTTGTTCCCCCCCCCCATCCCCTCTCCCTCTCTCTTTCCTCTTTCACTCACATCAAAAGGAGCCTTCTTTCTGCTTAATGGGGCCATTAGCTCTGCTTTGAGTCGCTGTCAGAAATCTCCCCCCAGCTTCTCATCCCGCCATTTCACTCATCCATTTAAAAGCGGCAGACTCAAAACAGAGGCTCGCACTTTTTGAAGGGAAAACGTCACGTGTGCTCTGTTATAATAGATCGCTTATCCCCCTTTCACTCTGCCCAAAAAAAAAAAAAAACCCGCTAACATCCGCCTTTCAATGTATAAGGCAGGGGTCCCCAATAGGCGGCCCGCGGGCCACGTCCGGGCCCGTGACGGGATGATTTATGGTCCGCGAGAATTTTTGGAGAAATGCCAGAAGGAAGAATGTTTTTTTTTATTTCCCTACCAAAAAATAAAAAACCTTTTATAATTTTTTTTTTTTTTGGAAATAAAAAATTGTTTCTTCCTTCTGGTATTTCTGCACGTTTTGTTTGGGAACACTATTCCAAACATAATTTCAGCAATCAATCCAACAAGAAATGCTACCTTGTAACTATCGATTCCACCCCGCATTTCCCCTTGTGGGCTCGTCCAGCCCCCCTCACTTGCGTATCGACACCAAAACTAACTAACGAACAACATGCTGCTGCAGGTTGAGTGGCCCGTGGTTTTAAAAGTGGCCCTAAAAGTGGCCCGCTATGATAAGTAATTGGGGACCCCTGGTATAAGGGTACAGTCCCGGGTCAAATGACTCTGCAGTACTCAGGGGTATTTATCGCCATTGATGTAAAGGCGCCCCGCCCCCTACCTCCCCCCGGGGCGGACACGCTAATTTGCGCGATGACGTACACCGTTGCCCGCGCGTCATAAAATCGCGCCGGCAGCTGGGGAAAACCCTTTATTGTGCGGGTCGCCATCTGCGCTCAAGCAGCGCTCGAACATCGTTCAGCCCGGGTCGGGTTTGCACTGTTTGAAAGAGAGACGGAAGTACAAGGCAACAAAGTAACGTTAACCGCCGTCTCTCTGGCTTCCGCGCTGCTTTCTAATGTTTACTTCCGGGTGTCCGGGTGGCGTAGCGTAGCGGTCTATTCCGTTGCCTAGCAACACGGGATCGCCGGTTCGAATCCCCGCGTCACCTCCGGCTTGGCCGGGCGTCCCTACGGACACAGTTGGCCGTATCTGCGGTTGGGAAGTCGGATGTGGGTATTTGTCCTGATCGCTGCACTAGCGCCTCCTCTGGTCGGTCGGGGGCGCTCCCCGGATCGGCAGAGAGGTGGTGGAGCATGGGTGGGTAATTGGCCACATACAATTGGGTAGAAAATGGGGGAAAATTGAAAAAAAAAAGTTTACTTCCCTGTTTTCCGGCGCGCTCGTGAAATCACGAACGTCATGACGTCACAGATGACGCTACAGGAGGAAAGAAAGGGCAAACTCGTGTGCTGGCAGGCAGTTAGACCCGGGTCTGCTGGCGCTGCGAAAGGAGTCAGTTGCCTCTTTTTAGCGGGTTTACCCGCGTTTGAAACCCACCCCACCCCCCCGCTTATACACACTAATGTTGGGGTAAAAAAGGGGTTTTATAGATCGTTTAGCGGCATTAAAGTGTAGCCTTACGTGCAGTTAAATTGCTCATCTCTCAGCGCCTTCGACATAATCTCCATGCCCGTGTGGACTCATCTTACAGTGTGACGCGCCATAACGGCTGCTGCCCTTTGTACTGGGCACATGTTGGTTATCTAGCACCTCTACTCTGAGTTAGGAAGGATAGCTATACATCAGTCTCCTAGGCTCTGAGTAGTGTGGTTGACAGGACTCAACAAGGACACGTCGCTTTTATAACACAACAGCTGGCGGGTTTATTGCACAATCTCTGCAACACACCATTCGCAACAATGTGTTCTTTCGTAATTGAAAAATGCCCCAAAAATAAAACAGAGCTCTTTGTTTTAGGAAAAATAGCAATGAAAATGAATTGTCTTCTGGTTTGTCTTTGAAAATAAAGTGGAGAGAAACAATCTCCCCGGGCAGTAACACAAAAACACTTCGAAGTGTTCCTTATCTGGAATCCAGTATCCGGATGCAAATCAGTCCAGTCACTCCGCAGGATGGAAACCGGCACAGCTGGCCAAGTCCAGGATAAAGGAAAAAAACCAATCTGCACGTAAAGGTACAGAATAAATATAATCAGTTATAACCAGGGGCGGATCTACAGGGTGGCAGCAGGGGTGGCAGCTGCCAGCTCTGGGACACAGTCTTGCCACCCTTGTTGCCACCCCATTTATAAATCAGATAATATGTTTTTAAAGTATATTTTATGTACATGCATGGTGAAGGTCAATGAGACCCGCACCAAACTCATCTCAAACAGAAGTCGCCGATTTAGAATCCCCCCCTCCCCCCTCACAGGCGCGGATCCACCCCAGGAAAACATCTCTAGATCCGCCACTGGTTATGATCATTTCTATTTCTTTTCTGTATGTGGTACCTTATTCATTTTTCTTTTCTCAATACATTCAAAACCATGGCTATGAAATAACGGTTCACATCACACTATGCCTAACTGTGCTCCACACAAGTCTGTTTGACTATAGGCAACAGTTTGCATTGACAAATTCAAAATAATGGTAAAACGTAACCAATATAGCATTTCCACACTTCCTTCTTTTTAATGAAAAAATAAATGTTCCTCAAAAGGGTTAATGAATTTGTATCTTAAACATATGATGAACTGTAGGTTATTCCTTTTTAACAACATGAAATGAGCGCATTGTTTTTTTTTTAATTATTTCTGATTTTCTCCCAAGTTAGTGGCCAATCGATCCCTATTTTAATTCAAACACCCACCCTCCTCGTACTGCATTGCGTTCGCCAACTGCCTCTCTCCGGCCGGCAGTCTAGAAGGAGTCGCCTCGCCACTTCCGTGACAAGGCGACTCCAGGCCGAACCACCGCTTTTTCCGCCACACACAGAGACGCAGTCACGTGACGAACACAAGCCGACTCCGCCCCCCTCCCGAAGACAGCGTCGCCAATGATCGCTGCTTCATCGAGTCCGGCCATACACCCGTTTCACGCCGCGGCCATCTTGGATTTGAAAACAACCAAGTGGTGGGAACTTAGCCACGCCCCCTTTCTTACTCAATCGGAAATCAATGCAGCCGGGGCCAGCAGCAGCAAACATGGTTTGGACTACCAACCTCGAGCACCTACCGTCATTTACCACAATATGAAAACTAAGCTGGATTTTTTCTTCTTCGAGTACTTTCTGCCTCTCCTGTGCCAGTGAGGAGAGACACACACACAGGGCTGTATTCAAAGAAGCTGTTTAACCACAATAAAATAAAAAATAAGATACATTTAATTTTTATACTGTACATTCAATATTTATACATTAGATTGTCCCATCTACAATATTTTCATTCTTTGTCCTTTAACTTTAACAAAACTGTTGGTTCATTTTAAACTAAAATATGTTCGGTCAACTGTCATTCTCTTGTAGCAATAAACTGGAACTGGCTACCAACTCAAATCATCAATTGTTTACTAAACTAAGATAGTGATTGCTCATCTCAAGGTGTGGGCTAAAAAATGGGACTGTACTAAAATGAAGTTAAATATGCTTCAATCTATCTAAGGTTTGTGTGCACTATTTTCTTGTCAGCTGAATTTAACAAAGGCTTAAAACAGTGGTCCCTGAAAATGTGTTAGGAGAGCACACACAGTCCACAGTTGGTTGGCTGTTCCACTTAGTGAAAGGGGTATGACTCCATCAAAAATGTGGTACTCCTTTATGCGTCTTATTGACATGTATTCTCCAGCCAGCAATACTCTGTGTGTCTATGAGCTCATCACAGCTAAACTGTCCACTTGGGCCTAAAAATGCAGGGATGACAAGTTTTCCATCTATTTCATCGAGCAGGTCTTTGATAAGGAAGCCCTTATCGGCCATGACCTCATCACCTGACTCTAAGAGGTCCAGAACACCTGACCTCTTAGTTATCTCCTTATCAGAAATACATCCTGTGTATAGATTACTTACCAGGCTAACTGACCCTGAGGGAGTGACCCCAATTAGGGAGTTCAGTGTAGTGTTACTTTTGTAATGGGAGTATGTCATGGTGTTCAAAACCTTCCAACTAGCTGTCTCGATGCGGATCTCTGTGCAGTCTAGTATCACTCTTGCGTTTGGGTAGAATTCCCTGAATACTGGTGGCATTAGCTCGTCTACTGCTGCTCTACTAGGCCATATTGGGAGGGTCCCTAACATTAAGAGCAAATAGTTGGCCCACGTCGTACAGTTCCTGCTGACTGTGGCCGGCGACACATTGAATCGTACAGATAAATCCAGAGCAAAAAAGCCCTGCCTCACACGGCACAAGAACAGGAAAAACTGATCAATCAGCGATAAATGCTCTGCATGGAAGCCAGACACAGAAATGTGTTCTAGGTTATGGCTGTTCCTTTGCATTTGAGTCCATCGCACCATGGACTCTGCAGTAGGCTGTAAAGCTAGGAAGAGTGCTTTGAGGGTGTGGTAATCCTTAAAACCAGTGTAAAACCTGATCAGATTGGGTGCACACTGGAAGCGTTCCTCGTCCTCCAGGAAAGCGATGCGTTTCTTTACTGCGTCAAGCTGGTCTTCCACAGAAAGGGGCCTCACGTCATAGGCATGATCAGGTAGAGTCGCCCAAACCTCACTGGACACATGAGGATATGTCATACATGTGGGAAGCAATATAAATCCACACATGTTCCTGTTATCAAGATGATGTGTCAGAACAGAGCTATCCGCTATTGAAAGATTAGTGAATATATATATATATATATATATATATATATACATACATATTATACAATGCATTAATCTACATGTTTGAAAAATTGTATTGTACTGAAAGTAACAACTCACCTATCTCCCTCATGTTCTTCTTCATCTTCTTCCGCTATTAAGTCACCAATGCGACTACAAACAGGAGCAAACATTTAAGGATTTATCTCTTTACCTTCTTTGATAGGAGTTGCAGGATAGTACACAGCAGTACATGTTGCTTCCAGCAGTGTTTTCAATGAAGTAAGAAGGGGCGTGGCTAAATTCCCACCGCTTGTTTTTTTTTTTAAATCCAAGATGGCCGCGGCGTGAAATCGGCGTATAGTCGGATCTGACGAGACCGGGGCGCGAACCCCGGTCCCCAGTAGGCAACTGCACCGACACAAAGCCGACGCTTAGACCGCTACACCACCGCGGACCCCGGCGCATTGTTTTTTTTAGCATGTCGGTAAAACACAATAACTTAGCTAAACGCTCCGTTTAGCCGAACACAATGAGACAGAATGAGCCAAATGCAACGTGTCAACATTTCGCAATACTCTCACGTCACTCCGATTGGTTTTGTAACAGCACGTGATCTTAACGCCTCATATCGTCCACTGATAGCGCCCCCCTCGTCGTAGCTAACAAGATGGCAGCGAGTTCAGACAAAGGAAAACTCAGCGGAGTTTTCGGCGGGGAAAACGCGGTAAACCCAGCAGGAAATCGGGCTCTCACGATGATGCAGCGCCTGAGCTACTAACAGGAGACTATCTTACACACAACTCCGGATAATAATTAACTGAATATCTTGATTTATCGCTGTCTATCTTCGCCAAATGAGCTGGAGCTCTTTCATGCAACTTCGTACGAAGGAAAATCTCTCACGACTGGCGTAAAAATAGTGCGCATGCGCCCTCTGCTAGCGTCATGTGAATTGGCGCTCAATTAGTTAACCCTTTAGTGACGGCATATCCTATGTGGGTTACAGTTGTCAGAGCATCTGTGCTGCCATTTTGTTCTCCAGAGCGTGTTCAACATAATAGTTGTGGACATAAAGCAGTTGGTACTCTATAGACCAGTGTTTCTCAACCCAGTCCTCAAGGACCCCCTATCCTGCATATTTTCTTTGCAACCCTGAATAGGTACCTGTTTGTAGTTATTCAACCAATCAGCAATGAATTTTGTCAGACGCATAATTAAGTGCTGCGAGATGATTGGTCGAGTAAGTACAAGCAGGGCTACCTATGCAGGGTTACAATGAAAATCTGCAGGATAGGGGTTCCTTGAGGACTGGGTTGAGAAACACTGCTATAGATAGTGTTGCAGCGGTTCGTAGCTTTAATAGCCACGAAACGCTATGGTAATAATAGCTTGTGGTGGGCAAAACGAACATGTTTGAATCCTGTTTAAATAATCCAGCCTGAGTGTGCTGCTGTATCGTGCCATACCACAAGGTGTGAAGGCGTGAATGAAATGAACACTAGCAAATACTTCCGGTTTACACAGGACGTCACGTTTTAAACAGGATAACCGAACATTAAACAGTACATCCAGAAGCCTATATTCAAGAAACAGAACTACTATTACTACTACTACTACTACTACTACTACTACTACTACTACTACTACTACTACTACTACTATTTTCGGCCGCTCCCGATAGGGGGCGCCACAGCGGATCATCCGTTTCCATCTCTTCCTGTCCTCTGCATCTTCCTCTGTCACACCAGCCACCTGCATGTCCTCCCTCGCCACATCCATAAACCTCCTCTTCCTCTTCCGTGGCAGCGCCATATTCAGCATCCTTCCTCTTCTTTCAGCTTGCTCCCTGTTTCTCAGGGGTCGCCACACCGGATTTTATTGTTTCCATCGGTACCCTGTGAGTGCACAGCACCCGTGGCGGCCGTTGTTAACCCAGGACCTTGACCAATCCGGCATGGCAGCTCCATCTTCAGCATCCTTCTCCCAATATACCCAGCATCTCTCCTCCGCACATGTCCAAGCCACCTCAGTCCTGCCTCTCTGGTTTTGTCTCCAAACCGTCCAACCTGAGCTGTGCCTCTGATACACTGGTTCCTAATCCTGTCCTTCTTCATCACTCCCAACGAAAATCTTAGCATCTTCAATATACATACAACACATTACAGGACCAATTTGTAAACTGAAAGAAAATAAAGATAAAATATATTTTTTAGGCTTTTGCCCGAGATAAGAATGAATCTCTTTCACTCATAATTTGTCTTCAGTCTCATTTTGTTAAATACATTGTGTCAAAATCGTATTGTGAAACCCGTATCGTGAATCGTATCGAATCGTGAGGTGAGTGTACCGTTACATCCTTACCATTTACTACTCCAAAATAGCACGTGGGTGTTTTCAGTGTAGTAGTATACATCAAATAGTACTTGAAAAATACCAGGATGTCATACTACATGCGGAGAGATTCTTAAGTATGCGAACTCGATACCGGCATGAATATTCCTCAATTCATTGCTATACGTCATCGCAACGACCAACAATGGCGGTAAGGTCAAGGGGCAGGTCCCTGCCACAGAGCAACCAAGACCTCAGTGGTGGAACAGTTGGAGGATGATGGCTGACTTTAGGGGAGCATCACAACGGCAGGGAAGGCGGATGAAGGCTTCAGCAGAAATGGGCCCCCAGTCATCTTAGACTCCATGCCACTGGATCCTGACCCAGATCTGCCAAGAACCATGTGGTGGCTGTCTGTGTGTAGCGCTTTCTCTTGGTACCACCTTACCTGAGATACAGCGCCCTGGGTCCTTTAACATAAACCCTGTTTTGTTTTTAGGTTACCCCTTAAAGGTATGTAAAGTATTAATTGTCTGCCAACTTAAGATATTATGATGCAAATGTATTTTAAACTTTAACATTATCCCTATAAAATCCTATACTTTTAACTCTGTAAACCCCCTCTATTTATTACATATTTATTAACAGTACAATGAGAGAAGTGAAATGACCTTTCATGAAGATGTATTATTTATTCACAATAGAAAATAATAAATGAAATGAAAATAGACCCCTTTTTAGTGTTCTTTTAAGGCACTAAGGAGTTTCACTCAACAACAAAAATATAGGCACTACCCCTTTAAACCTGTATTTACAATTAGGAAACATTAATAATCAATTTGCATGAATTTACTTTCACGATAAACACTTGACAGAAACTAACAATAATTAAGTATTCACTGGTGTGGGCCCACTTAATAACAATAAAAACAAAAGCCGGCAATAAACAAATAAACAACCCCGTTGCAGGGCGGATGGGAGCTGGGTTTGAGCGCTGTAACCGTGGGTGACTCACCGCTGATGAAAGGTCAAAGGTCTCTGCCCTTCAATGTCCGGTGACGGCCTTCTCACGTCATCTGCTCCGGCGATGACTATGGTGAAGAAAAACCCACCTCGGTCCTAGAGGCGATGAAGAGGGGACACAGTGGAGCTCCCTCGTTGCCAGAGGTGCAGCCGTGCTTTCCCGGCCACACGGGGCGCTGTCCGGTGACGCTGTGTGCAGCCTCAACGTCCGCGCGTGCAGGGTTAGCATACATTAGCAGGGACGCTAACTAGCCGCTAAGTAGCATGTGGCAGTATACACTTTGACGAGACTAGCTCCAAAAACACATGCTACAGGTTAGCAAGACTTCAGTGACATGTTAGCTGGCAGCTAAACATGATACCAGCAGGCAAAACTGTAGGCCAAAAACAACGCTAGGGCATAATACGCTCAAACCCTCATGGCCAAGTGCCAGCAGGCCTCATCTCCCGCTCCGCTCTCTCCGCATGGCCCCTTAGCCCCGCCCCCTAACTGTTGTGACGCAACATACTTAAAGTGACATAGACTTTGGGTGTAGAAATTATGGGACGTCTACTGCTATGTACATATTAACCGAAACTTAACTCTGGTGTATTTACGCCGGGGTTACATGCGCATCAGTCTCCCCACGCGTTAAACAAAGTCACGCCTCCATCTGAAGACCTCTACAGCCATCTGAAGACCCACAAGTAGACAACCCAATGGAGAGGACAGTCATACTTGCTTCGAGTGACCGCCGACGTTACCAATCCAGAGTTTATCATGAGTCAACGAATGTCGCATCTGAATTGGCCAGAAGATTCCAGAGAAACCACTTGGCACCACCAGAGCTGAATGTTTTCACGTGCTTTGTTTGGTGTCAGTTGATGTCATGTTGTACTAATGTAACCGGCTGCACTTTGAGCTGTCCATTAATTAGTACCCTGTCTGTCAATGCAAGCATGCGAGCCGCCTACTGAACTGTGGCATGCGCTGTGTGAATTAAAAGCATTGGGGATGTTGTGGTTTCACCGCCCCGAGCTGCCTCCCCGGCACGTTCAAGCCACTCCCCCAGCTCGGACGCGCCGGAAACATCCGAGCGCTCGGTTCGCGCGCTGCGCTGCACCACGTGTTTGCTGCCATCATCCATCAGGCACACCTGTGGTATTCAGGCAGCCCTCTACCAGAAGTCTCCCAGACCGCCTCCCTGTTCTTCGACGTACTGAACCCTGCGGTGAAGCTCTGACAAGCCTGTTCCTGTTTACCCTTTTCTCCTGCCTATTCCCACGCTCTTGTTTTGCTCCTCAGCATCTAACTCCTGTGTTCCTGTCCCCCCCCCTTCCCCGTCTCGCTGTTTTTGTTTCCCTCAAGACCCTCCCTCCGCGACTTCCACGGCTCCTCTCGCTCCTCGTCCCCAGCGACCTTCACGTTTTCCCCGGACCTCTCCAGCGATCTGCCTCCGCGTCTCCTCTCTCCCTGGACCCCTCCCTTCGGACTTGACTTCCTGGATCTCGGACCCGGACTCCCTCGGACACACTCGTCGCTCTACGGATTCGCACTTTGGTAGCCAGGCGCACGCGCATCGTCACAACACCCCCCCCCCACCACCACCACCACCACCACCTGAGATTCCCCTGTTATCATCTCTGTGGCAGTGTTGTTTATCTTCCTGCGTTGAAATCGCCTTCGGGTTTTCCCGGTGCTCTGTGTCTGTCTGTCCTTGGGGTTTCGCCGCACTGGCCTCTGGTCCTCATTCGTGATACGTAACAGAGGACTCGTTTACCGGAAACACAAAACACTTAAATTCATTTCGACATCTTAACTTCAATCTATTGGTACAGCAAAAAGAACTGAACCGCCCACCACTGGCTGCAGCACTTGCTCCTTGTGTCACCAACAGAACCACCCGTGTAACTCAGCCTCTGATTTTTTTTTTTGGGGAGGGGGGGGGTCCCCCGTTTTTCTCCCCAATTGTATCTGGCCAAATACCCCACTCTTCCAAGCCGCCCTACCACATGCCTCCTCCGATACAGGTGGAGTCGCCGGCCTCTTCTTTTCACCTGACATTGAAGAGCTTCAGCAGGGGAACGTAGCGCGTGGGAGGATCACGCTATTCCCCGCCAGTTCCTCCTCTCCCTCCTCGAACAGGCGCCCCGACCGACCAGAGGAGGCGCTAGTGCTGCGACCAGGACACATACCCACATCCGACTTCCCACCCGCAAAGGACACCCGACCAAGCAGGAGGTAACACAGGGATTCGAACCGGAGATCCCCGTGTTGGAAGGCAACGGAATAGACCGCTACACTACCAGGACGCCGTCAGCCCCTGAATTTAATTTTGCCAAATGGCAAGAATATTTTTCTCTGGCCTGCTTTATTCCAAATCTGGCTGCCATACACTGCATGATGAGATGTGTTGCTTTTGTTGTTGTTTTTACACCTCCATATATCAGTACATCACTAGTTCTCCCCATGGGACTGTAATATGTCCTGATGATCTGGTAGCCTTCAGGTTTTGTTTTGTTTTGGGGGTTTTTATTAAGCATTCAACACCATCACACACACATCTGAAACGTATCCGATCCCTAGTCACATTATCATGGGTCATATAAGGACGTGTTCAGGGAAACAATCTGGTAATAGTGAAATGCAACAGGCTATTTTAATGTTTGACAAACGGAGTACAAATATTATCATCAGGGCTGAGGTCTAGAGGGGACTTTTCGTTTATACTTGGTGACAAAGATCACTGGCAGTCTTCAAAAATCAGGAATCAGGAACACTTTGTTATTTCACCTCCTGTACTTGCGCACAGGAAGTGAAACGAAATGCCGCCCCCCCCCGGCCCACAGCAGTGCAACATGCAGACAAAAACACGTTTTAGACCTACGAGAACACACACATTCAAACTAACACATATATACAATCCAAAAAAATAAAATAAAAAAAATCACTGTTCAAGGGAACAAACGCCAGCCAGGATGACTGTGGGAACTGCCGGTCTGCATGGGCTAGCAGTTAGCTTAGCCTGCCCCGCTTCTGCTTCCTGTCAGACCGCCCTCGGTGTTACCTCCTCGGGTGCCGCTCCGGGCAGGGCCGTGGTCCCCGGGCCCACAGGACGCAGCAGACCAGCCGGTCCAGCGCCAGCTCTCCCAGCCAACAAACGAAGACAAAGATTTAGACGTGGACAAAGACACTGCGTCGACGGTACTGGGTGAGGCCGCTGCGAACGTGAATTCGCGCCGCCATCTTCCCACACCGGAAGCGGACATTTCTAAACAAATGATCAGAATTTGAGCTCAGAATTTGTGCCATGAACCAAGTTCACATGGAGACATTATAAGTTGTGGGTTGTTCACATGAAACAAACAGGCGACAGTACGATATATACTAGAGTGGCATTTCAACGCCAAGTAATGAGAGAGAAAATGATTTTAGGGAATGTTTGGTCACTTCTCTGCAGAGTGCAATAGAAAAAAAAATCTATCAGGCTCAAAAAAAAAAGAAAAAAGAAAAAAAAACTAATAGATGTATGTACCAGAAATTCAGACAGCTACATCTCATGTGGTGAATACATGATGCTCGTTAGCCTCCTCAACATGGCGAAGGCCAAGTGAAGCCACTCTGGGGGAATCCGGCTCCTGCACTCATACGTTTATTTATGAGTATAAATAAAGTCTTCCTCTGATTAATGATAAAGAGTTTACTTGAACAGAGAACAGCTAATTAGTATTAATCATGTTTATGTTTCCTCGCTGTTGTTTTAGTCTCCCAAACCATAATCCTCCATCTTGGCTTAGCTGTCAGCCTCAACATCTGGTCCCTGCCAAGTGTTGTCTGTTTTATTTATGGCAGTGGTCCAGGGCAAGATGCGGCATGTTACACCGCATAAAACCCAACATGTATAGCAGAAGAACCTATGGATGTGAGGGAATGCACGGCCCATGCAAAGCCACCTGGACGGGGAAGCTCAGTAGCAAGTAAAGCTCTCACAAAATGTCAGGAATCAGGAACAATCAGGGATCTGGAACAATTTATTTGCAATTTCATATTCTGTTCTACGTACACAAAAGAAACAAAATGCCATTTCTCCCAGCCCACAGCAGTGCAACACAAAAACCCATATCCAAAAACCTCCAAAATCAACACCACTAAAAACATACAAAAACAGAGAGAAAAGCCACAACACAGTCCACCCAGTGCAACACAGTCCAAAAACTCCACCGCCCAGAGAACGAACGCCAGCCAGGACGACCCTAGGAACTGCCGGTCTGCATGGGCTAGCAGTTAGCCTAGCCTGCCCCGGCTCCGCGCCCCGTCAGAACGCGTTTTCCCCTCAGGCGCAGCTCCAGGCAGCGCCGTGGTCCCTGGGCCTATCGGATGCAGCAGACCAGGCTCCCCCAGCCGATCCAACGCCAGCCCTCCCAGCCAGACACCCTCCACCCCCCCCCCCCCCACTCCGCACGATGACACAAACGCAGCCGCAGATGAAAACATGCCAGACCGCCTCGGTGTGTGTTCTCGGGCAGGGCCGTGGGCTAGCAGTTCGCTTAGCCCGCCCCGCAGCGGACCAAGCTCCAATCCAGCGCCAGCTCCCCCAGCCAAACGAAATCGACGATCAGAATAAAAATTTTATACCAGTGGTGCTCACTGATTTTCTTAGGAGGAGCACTTATGAGTAAGACCATTCCTCGAACAGCCACAGGGATTGCAAAACACTTGGCAAATACAAAGCTGCACACACAAGGCTACACGTCTACCCAGGATCCCACGCTGTTACGTAGCTTACGTTCTTCTTTTTTTATATATATACATTTATTTCTGATTTTTCCCTTTTTTCTCCCAAGTTAGTGGCCAATCGATCCCTATTTTAATTTAAACACCCACCCTCGTACTGCATTGCGTTCGCCAACTGCATCTCTCCGGCCGGCAGTCTCGAAGGAGACCGCCTCCCCACTTTCGTGACAAGGCGACTCCAGGCCGAACCACTGTTTTTCCCGACACACCCAGAGACGCATTCACGTGACGAACACAAGCCGACTCCGCCCCCCTCCCGAAGACAGCGTTGCCAATGATTGCTGCTTCATCGAGTCCGGCCGTAGTCGGATCTGACGAGACCGGGGCGCGAACCCCGGTCCCCAGTGGGCAACTGCATCGACACAAAGCCGATGCTTAGACCGCTACACCACCGCGGACTGTAGCTTACGTTCTTTGACGTATCTTCAGTATGCTGTAGACATACTGCCATCTGCTGGATAATTCATTTCAATGCGCTAAAACAGGACACAAACGGAACCCTATAGAACAGTGTTTCTCAACCCAGTCCTCAAGGAACCCCTATCCTGCAGATTTTCATTGTAACCCTGCATAGGTAGCCCTGCTTGTCCTTACTCGACCAATCATCTCGCAGCACTTCAATATGCAAGGTGTGCAACATCTGACAAAATTTATTGCTGATTGGTTGAATAACTACAAACAGGTACCTATTCAGGGTTGCAAAGAAAATATGCAGGATAGGGGTTCCTTGAGGACTGGGTTGAGAAACACTGGTCTATAGAAGTAAGTTATAGCTATGTTCTTACTGTCTAAAGAGTAACGCTGCAACACGATGACAGAAACTCAGACGCAGACGCGGACAAACACGCTGCGTAATCGGCAAAGGGTGAGGCCGCTGCTACCCCCAGTCCGCGCCGCCAATCCTCCCACACCGGAAGAGCGTGCCCCACTTCTTATTATTCTCATCGTTACTTTGTGAGGAGCAGCTTCCGGGCATTATGTTCTCCTCCGCTTCCCGTTTGCCGTCAGAGAGCGGAGAATTAAAAGCCTGGTCACCTTGCTGCGCTCCTCCATGCAGTCACAATTACCCCGGCGTGTTACAGACGATGTTTTGGGCGACGTTTCACCCCGATAAGCATTTTCACGAAGTAATTGAGTTTAAAGGTGAATTTAACTTTCTCGATAATGACGCGCTTATAGAGAATGTTTCCCCTCGGCTCAACACGTGTTCAGTTTTCCTCCCCTCATACTTGTTGTATAAGAGCATAAACACCTCCTCCTGTGTGGGTAAAGTGGATACTGAGGGAGGGGGGGGGGGGGGGAGAGAGAGAGAAACTCTTTTAAAAAAGAAATCAATACGGTAGGTGGATTTACACAAACATGTATTTTGTCATTAAAGATAAAACCGGAGCTGAATTTTAATGAAGTCTTCCAGGAATGCACCCAACCATCAATTAAGAGCTCAAAGGTCAATCAAATTAGTTTGATTGCAGAGCGACGCCTTCATCACTTGGGGCCAACATAAATGTGCAAGAATCTACGTAGGCTGGCAAGTTTGGTCAATTGCTGCTTAATTAGACGGAATGCCCTTGCACGCGGGCGTCAATATTTGGCGGGGCGACGGAATCTGAGTTCGATAAAGTGAATACACAAACTGGAGAAAATGAGATATCACCTTGAATAAAACATAATCAATGCTGTAATGCCTGCAGCTTCATGACTCCAGTAAAGGCTTTATGGGCTGTGCAGTTGTTTTTACCACGTTTGTGTATGGAGCTATTCTGAGAAATACCTCAGTTTAATTCTGGTAAATGCACAACAAGCGCTACACGACTTCCGGCATGATTTAGATGGTATGGTATGAGTACATCGTAAAATGAGATGGAGCCATGCTATGTAGAGATATGATTTTTGCATGATAACTGTAGCTATTCATCCTGTGTAAACTGGTTTTGCAAGTGGTGTAACGTCAACACTTGGTTCACATATATCATGTCAGCTGGACGTGTACAGCCCATTAGCACAAATTACACGTTTGCGTCGGGGGGCTTTACAGCAACGCAGCATCCTGTCCTTAGGCCCTCCCATCGGATGAGGAACTAGCAGGGAGGAAAGAATAGGAAGGACGCTGAGGGAGAGCAACAGAGGAGGGATCTCTCTCCCAAGACGGACAACGTGCAATGATGTTGTGTTTACACACTTCACACAACACAACATTGGAAGAGGATAACATAATTATAACGGAACTATAAAGTTTATGAAGAATATGATGAGGTGGCGCAGTGGGTAGCGCGGTCGCCTCACAGCATGAAGGTCCTGGGTTCGAGCCGCGGGGTAGTCCAACTTTGGGGGTGGTCCCAGATCGTCCGCTGCGTGGGTTTCCTCCCACAGATACGTAGGTCAGGTGAATTGCCCACACTGGTGTAGCTACTTTGTGTTGATTTCTTTGTCTCTGTAGCTACTTTGTGTTGATGTCTCTGTAGCTACTTTGTGTTGATGTCTATGTCTCTGTAGCTACTTTGTGTTGATGCATTTGTCTCTGTAGCTACTTTGTGTTGATGTCTTTGTCTCTGTGGCTACTTTGTGTTGATGCATTTGTCTCTGTAGCTACTTTGTGTTGATGTCTATGTCTCTGTAGCTACTTTGTGTTGATTTATTTGTCTCTGTAGCTACTTTGTGTTGATGTCTTTGTCTCTGTAGCTACTTTGTGTTGATGCATTTGTCTCTGTAGCTACTTTGTGTTGATGTCTTTGTCTCTGTAGCTACTTTGTGTTGATGTCTTTGTCTCTGTAGCTACTTTGTGTTGATGTATTTGTCCCTGTAGCTACTTTGTGTTGATGTCTTTGTCCCTGTAGCTACTTTGTGTTGATGTCTTTGTCTCTGTAGCTACTTTGTGTTGATGTCTTTGTCTCTGTAGCTACTTTGTGTTGATTTCTTTGTCTCTCTAGCTACTTTGTGTTGATGTATTTGTCTCTGTAGCTACTTTGTGTTGATGTCTTTGTCTCTGTAGCTACTTTTTGTTGATTTATTTGTCTCTGTAGCTACTTTGTGTTGATGTCTTTGTCTCTGTAGCTACTTTGTGTTGATGTCTTTGTCTCTGTAGCTACTTTGTGTTGATGTCTTTGTCTCTGTAGCTACTTTGTGTTGATTTCTTTGTCTCTGTAGCTACTTTGTGTTGATGTATTTGTCTCTGTAGCTACTTTGTGTTGATGTCTTTGTCTCTGTAGCTACTTTTTGTTGATTTATTTTGTCTCTGTAGCTACTTTGTGTTGATGTCTTTGTCTCTGTAGCTACTTTTTGTTGATTTATTTTGTCTCTGTAGCTACTTTGTGTTGATGTCTTTGTCTCTGTAGCTACTTTGTGTTGATTTCTTTGTCTCTGTAGCTACTTTTTGTTGATTTATTTTGTCTCTGTAGCTACTTTGTGTTGATGTCTTTGTCTCTGTAGCTACTTTGTGTTGATGTCTTTGTCTCTGTAGCTACTTTGTGTTGATTTATTTGTCTCTGTAGCTACTTTGTGTTGATTTATTTGTCTCTGTAGCTACTTTGTGTTGATGTATTTGTCTCTGTAGCTACTTTGTGTTGATGTATTTGTCTCTGTAGCTACTTTGTGTTGATGTCTTTGTCTCTGTAGCTACTTTGTGTTGATGTATTTGTCTCTGTAGCTACTTTGTGTTGATTTCTTTGTCTCTGTAGCTACTTTGTGTTGATTTATTTGTCTCTGTAGCTACTTTGTGTTGATTTATTTGTCTCTGTAGCTACTTTGTGTTGATGTCTTTGTCTCTGCAGCTACTTTGTGTTGATGTCTTTGTCTCTGTAGCTACTTTGTGTTGATGTCTTTGTCTCTGCAGCTACTTTGTGTTGATGTCTTTGTCTCTGTAGCTACTTTGTGTTGATGTCTTTGTCTCTGTAGCTACTTTGTGTTGATGAAAGATTAAAGGAATGGGCAACCCCACCCTCACTGTTGCAGCTTCACCTCAGCTGAGCGCGTCACTTCGACCTCCGCCTCACAGGCGCGACAGCAGCTGTTGCTGTGAACAAGTTGCCGCAGTGTTTGTTTCAGCGCTGCCTCTGAAATCCACTTCTTCAAATGCAAACCGGTTTGTTTCACACGAGAGACCAGTTTCTACGTCTTAATGTCTGGACAAGTACCGTATTTCCTACATGTGGCTTGTTTGAATAAAAAGGATGCAATGATCCTCAGTTTGGGAGGGACGGTGGCGCAGGGGTTAACGCGGTCACCTCACAGAGAGAAGGTCCTGGGTTCGAGCCCCGGGGTAGTCCAACCTTGGGGGTCGTCCGGGGTGCGATATTATGAACCCTACATAGCCCTCGCCAAAATCCCGTACCCTGTCCCAAATCTCGCGAACGGACGCCGGATTTCCGCTGCGTTGCTAAGGAAACAATCAACTATCAACTCGGTGCAAAGCTACCTTCAATTTTGTAATTTTGTATTTTTCGCAATTTTGGACAGCTGGCTGCTTTTGTAATTTTGGACTGCTGGCTGTCAACAACAGAACGGAGGTAAGTAACGTTAGTTGTCTGAAAATGAACATATATCTAATAAATAGACTTTCTCACATTTAAGAAAGCTGATCAGTAAGTTGTTACCTGTGTATAAAAAGCAATCTCACTATTTACCAGCTAGCTAACTTACTGCACAAGTAGAGTTGACTTTGTGAAGGAAAGTGAGGTTTAACATGCCAAAACGCGCACTCCAGATGAACTTCCCCTCGCTGCACACCCATAAGTCCCTTCCTATCTCTCTCGCCCCCTCTCTCTCGACCCGCACGCGCGCGCGCGCACGCACGCACGCACACGCACGCACACACACACACACACACACACACACACACACACTTTCTGTCTGCTCATCCCCTACTTCCTTTTGCTTTACAGAAATGGCAGATATTCTTTGCTGTCAGATTTGCAAGCCCACTCAGATTGCAGAGGAGAAAGCAAAAGAGCTCGAGGTTAGGTGCAAGTATTTTTTTAAGAGTAGTGTAGTGTAATAAGCTGACACTTATTTAAAGATGAACCAACAAAACATTTGAAAATATTCGTTTTGATTGTTTTGCTCACCATGTTACCCCATATTGTGGCAGTCATAATTCACTGTTGTTACCGTATTGATTTGCCACAGTCCAAATCTCATCTTTACACTGCTATCTCGAACCCACTCGCCATTTCATGCAGTCATATCTGTCGATTGGGTTGAAATTATGATTGTGAGGGAAAGAATAGCCTTAAGTTGACTAACCTAACAATTTTAGGTTACAAGGTCTGCCTCTGCTCCTTGGATACGTTATTGGTGTTATATTAATGTTGATTGTGGATAACTTAGACAGGTTAAATTGTGGGTGTACAGCGTTTCCTTGATGAGCGCTAACCCCATAACAACATATTTTCGCGTTGCTACGGTGGCGCACACGTGACAAAGCCAGAAACGGGATTTTGGCGAGGCCTATGTAGGGTTCATAATATCGCGTCCGGGGTCGTTCTCTGTAAGGAGTTTGCATGTTGTCTGCGTGGGTTTCCTCCGGGGGCTCCGGTTTCCTCCCAAAAACATGCAGGTCAGGTGAATCGGACGTACTAGATTATATGTATATACATCTACTCCTATATTTTAGTAATGTGTGTGTGTGGTGTTAGTGTGTGTTTGTTAGTTAGTGTAGATAGCGGGACCGAAAACTAAAGCACTTATGATCCTAATTCTTTTTGGAGGTGGTAGGTATTGTCTCAGAGAGTAAGGGAAAAATCCAAGAACATTAAAATGATGCATAATTATGCATAAATATGCAAAATATGCATTTTTCTAAAAAAAACTGGCTAAAAACCACTTTTCTCGGCATTTCAGGTGATTCTGAGCATCTTTGATTTTTTCACCTATATAAAAAAAAATTTCTGGGACTTAGAAATGTTTTTGCATTATGCAAAATAAATGCATTTTTGCAAAAATGCACTTATAATCCTCGTTTTTTTTTTTGGAGGTGGTAGGTATTGTTCCAGAGAGGACCAGAAAAATAGCAGAAAATTAAAATAGTTGTAATAATTATGCATAATTATGCAAAGTATGCATTTTCTAAAAATGGCTAAAAACCACTTTTCTCGGCATTTCAGATGATTCTGAGCATTTGGGGGGGTTGGAGTAGGGGGGGGGGTTAGGGGCAGGGGGAAGGCGGTTAGCTGGCAGGATGAAGAGGAGGAGGCAGATTTAGACGGGTGGAGAACCAAACCGCTACATTGTAGCGGGGTTCTTCCAGCATATATATATATATATATATATATATATATATATATATATATATATATATATATATATATATATATCAACACAGATATAGGGCTATAGATGTTAATACATAGCAGTACAGACCTGTTACGTGCGGCTCCCACTCATCAGACAGTCACGTTAGCCAGCGTCACGCCCCTAATTTCGGTTGGACAGCGACCAATCAGATGGGGAATCATTCAAAGTATAACAACCAATGGGGTAGGTAGGTGTGATGCACAGCAACCAGTGGAGGGGTAGAAAACGTTACAACCAATGGGACTGGGGTTTGACGTGAAAAGCATTTAGGGGCCAGGGCGCTGTTGAAATGGCCTACATCAGAAATATAACAAGGTAATTTATGTGAGTTATATATTGGGGTGGTGTTGGAAGGACAGGCAGTTAAATTATTAAAAAAAAACTCTAATAAATGTCACATGTGTATCATCTAATGGGGGGGGGGTAATAAAGACGTTTAATTTTAGTTACAAAGGAGATATTATATTCGGTGTCTACAGCCGGTGGCCAATCCGTCTCTATTATTCAAGGTGGACAGGTCTGTAAATAATAAAATACTTTTCTGCCAAGCACAGGGTACATCTTTTACCTCTAGCTGAATACGCACTACTCTTTGCAGGGATTTTCCTTAAGACAGAATAACTGATACTGGGGTTTGCATGCTCATGTCTGAAGCTGCTCATATGGGCGTTAAGCCTCCTTTTAAAAGGCTCCTCTGTTCATCCCACGTCAGTGTCCACATTGCAGTTGTCCTCTCTCGTCACAGATGCCTGGTAGATGACTCCTTCTGTCTGGCATTTTCCTTCCAGAGGACACGCTGCCTTAGCACGGCAGTTGCGGTTGGAGGTGCGTGGTTGTGGTGAGGGGGTGTGTGTCTTGGCCGTGATTCTTGCGTTGTGGGATGAAATAACCTGCTGGACATCTGGCATGCAGCTGTGGCTCATTTTGACGGTGTTCCTGTTGAATATTTTTTTCTCAGTAGATGGTCTGGTGTAAAGCACTCGTCCAAAAGCTTGAAAAAGTGCTTTCCAAAATTAGAGGCCACACGGTGGCGCTGTAGGGAGGATTATACCAGGTGACGTTCCGCCTTCTTCTGCGGTTTTTGTTGTTGCTGCGAGACGCACGAAACAGGCCTGTACGGCTATGCATTAAAACGTGTTCTCCTGTATCTGTGATATGTGTGTGTGTGTGTGTGTGTGTGTGTGTGTGTGTGTGTGTGTGTGTGTGTGTGTGTGTGTGTGTATACGTGTGTGTATATATATGTATGTATGTATAAAACACTATATATCAACACTCTATATATCAACACTATATATATATATATTATATATGATATGATATTGTATATAATATATATAATATAGTATTATATATATATATATATATATATATATATATATACATACATACACACACACACACACACACACACACACTTTTTTCCTGTATCTGTGTGTGTGTGTGTGTGTGTGTGTATAAAACACTATATATCAACACTCTATACATCACAATATATATCAACACTATATATCTATATATCTATATATATGATATAATATTGTATATAATATAGTATTATATATATATATAAACTTTTTTCCTGTGTGTGTGTGTGTGTGTGTGTGTGTATATATACACAAGGGTGGGGACACACACACACACACACACACACACACACACACACACACACATATACATACATACATACATACATACATACATACATACATACATACACACACATACGTATATACACACACACAATAAATGTGGGGCCGTGTATTACAAGGGCGTTGTTCAGACTGCAGGCAAACCGATGTTGTTTCTCGGATCAGAGGTTTAACACAGACCATCCGCACTGTTATTTGCAAATGACCAGGTTGGATTTGTGCGACCAGACGTCACCGGCCTAGCTGCATGGGTTGCCGTGGTAACGACGTAGGCGTGAGGACCTACGTACGCCGGTGACGCGGTGTACCAACGCGGAAGCGCGAGAAACGGATATCCGGATGAAAACGGAAAAAGAAGAAAACGATGGCGTCGCGGCTTCGGGAAATGGCGTCGGAGCCGGAGGGCGGAATTGAGAATGAAATCGTAGGGAGAAAACGAGGAGTCGTGTGATTGAGCAGGATGACTAGAGGCGGGGTGGTCATCACCGGCTGTCTATCAAGGCGTCAGAGAGCTCGAGCCCTTAAGATCGACGTATTTGAAGATTATTGCTGTCTGGCTCGCTTCCCCCCTCGGAACCCAAAGCACGGATGAAGAGTAGGATGAAGATAAGGATGACGCGTCTTGACGCATGCTCAGTAATGCGGGTGAGGAAATCACAAAAAAGGTCGAGTCAGTTCATCTGGACACCGCGTTTAGTGGCAGAAACGGTCACCTAAGTGACCTCTTCAGTCTCAGCTGACCGCAGGTGTCCCCGCCATTATGAACAACACGGTTACATAACGGTTCTCCAGTGTCCCCTGTAGTGGCCAACTTGTACATGGAGGAAGGAGGGCCTCTGATGTCCTATCCAGGGACCTCGTAAACGGCACAGTTGCATAACGACCACAACAATCAGTTTTATATGCAAATTGCTGTGACCATTAACGAGACTTACAAAGGCCGTGTGTACTAGTCACAGAGGACTGGGTAACATCTGCAACCAGAGAATTGTAAGGTGGCGATGGTGGTGTGACTGAGCCTGCAAAAAGACACTCCTCTCGGTGGTGGTGTTGTCGAGAATACGGACATTTTGCCGCAGTTTCTTGGGGAGTTAGAAGATGTGAAAGATGTGGGAAGGACAACTGCAAAGTGTGGGAGTGTAGAGTTGAGAAGGCACGAGCGCAGTGCCTGCGCTGCGAGGGAACTCGTGATGCGGGGTCAGCACAGTGTCAATCAATCAAGCTGCATTTTTTATAGCGCTTTTCTATCTCCAAAAAGAATTAAGGAAAAGAAAGTGATGAAGATGACGGCAGAAGGAACTGCTACAAGAATGGAGAGAAATGACGAGATGGTGGACGTGCACACAGAACCGGAGCAGAAAAGGAATGGAGCTGACCAGAATATCTGCATGGACAAGAAAAGGTGTTTGGCATTCATCGCCATGGTCATAAATTGGGCTGCTGAAATAAAGGGGAAGTCAGAAGGAATCGTGATGGTGTTGGATGCTTGCCAGGAGATACTTGGATGTAGTGGCCATATCTGGAGAAGATCCAGATGTTCCACTGCAGGGAGGATTTGCATCAACTCAGCCCAGGTCTGGGTTATAGAATGGATATTGTCATGAATGGGGTCACTTTTTGTTTGTTTGTTTGTTTATTTGTTTATTTCGAACGTTAATTTTTTTTAAATGTATAATAAAAGAAAACAAAAGGGAAAAATCAAAACAAGCGAGCAATATCATCATCAAAAACTCATCAAACTTTGGGTGTACCATGTAACAACGTGACAACCACGGACGACTAGCCTCGCTAGCCCTTGGCTAACGTGTCGGACCCCTTAGTTGACTGGTTAGCGCAGTCGCCCGTAGTTCGGGCGACCCGGATTTGCTTCCCGGCTGCCCCCTGAATTCGCTACAATAATTACTACTGTGAAGTTCCTACATAGGAGTAGATGGCGGTACTGCAGCATTTCGGATGCCAACCGCCAATAAAAACCAAGAAGAAGAAGCAGAAATGAAGAGTCATCAATCTTGCCCCTCAAACAATCATGCTGTCAAGTCACGGGGCAGAACTCCACCTCCGTCTCAGCGACGGAGGAGGCTGGTGTTCCGTGCTGCAGTCATGGCGGGATCCACTTCTGTCACTGGACTTGACGTCGTCGTCGTGTGTCGCGTTGAGAGTGACGCAACAGACGGTTTGAAATCCGATTGGGCGGCCAGAGCGTCCGAACTGAGACGCATCTGTAGAAGTCCGGTTGGAATCGCATTTCAAACCACATCCCAATGTGGTTTAGATGTGATTTGCAATACTCGCATTTCATGTGGTTTTCTTCTGGCCAGGCGTTCTAAAATCAGTCTGGATACAATCTGGACACAATCTGGACACAATCTGGACACAATCTGGATACAATCTGGATACAATCTGGACACAATCTGGATACAATCTGGACACAATCTGGACACAACCTGGATACAATCTGGACACAATCTGGATACAGTCTGGGCACAATCTGGATACAATCTGGACACAATCTGGACAAAATCTGGACACAATCTGGATACAATCTGGACACAATCTGGACACAATCTGGATACAATCTGGACACAATCTGGATACAATCTGGACACAATCTGGATATGTGAAAAAACGGATTTGGGCTGGCAGACTGAACAAGGTGAAGGTCAGGAGCCCTAACACCAGAAACGTTATGTGATAGAGAAAGGGGGTGTCACGATATTCCGGTATTGACCATAACCGTGAGATTAAAAAATGAAATATTAAACTGATAAGAACAGATACTTGATCTTAGCCACAAGGCCGAGAGAGTGTGGGTCAATGCAAGTGGACCATGCCCACATAGTTTGCTTGTGTCCACATATTCAACCTTCTTGGGAAAAAAGTGTGACATTTCATATCTAGGATCCTGGGCTTTAATATTGCTGTGTCGTTTTCCTCTCTGTATCTTGGAGTTCCCCTAAAAACTCATGTAAAGGTGATGCCTATCTCCTGCAAAAGTTCTTGGTCGCGTCTAAAAAAAAACTGTCACCAAATATTGGCTGCGGAGAAATCCTCCAAATATGGACCTTTTTCCCTGGAATTGTCAATTATATATATGCTCCGTGGAAAAGATGACTTTCGTCCTTCGTCTACAGAAAGACAAAGAGGAAAAATACTGGAAACACTGGGATTGTTACTTAATGGGAACTGTTGTTGATGAGGATGTTTTTCTTTTATTTTTTCTTATTAGGCAACATTGCTGAAGTCCCTGTGTAATGATGACCTGTACCTGTATATCATGTAAATAATCCAGCGCCTCTTAAATGACTTCCATTCCTTTCCATTCTCGCTCTCTCTCCCTCCCCCAACGTCACGCACGCACGCACACACACACACACGCACGCACACGCTTGATATCCCTCCGCCCACACTACAGCGCAGACGCTCTTATTCTTGCTCTCCACTTTGCTCTTTGACTTTCCAAGTTTTCCTACTGTTTTGCTACTTTTTGCTGCTCCTCCTCCACGAGCAGTACTTAACAACTAGATTATCTGTGAAAGTGGCCACGGTCTTCCCGGGGTTCTCAGAGTGAACCTCTCTGAAGAGAAGGCACCTTCTGCCCACGGCACCGAGGCTGAAACGCAACGCGGCCCTCGGGAACCAGTTTGGCTTTTCTTTGTGGAAACTGTTTTCACTTCCGGTCGTGGAATGTCAGGAATTAATATGGATAAACCGATGTTTGAGGTACTGGACTATATTAACTAGACTGAGGCTTCAAAAGACGTCTGACGGGAGGTCTTCTGAAGGTAGTGACGTTCACGTAGGGGTGACGACCCACTGACGAATAAAATAACGAAAGACGTCAACTGAATGTCAGGAAACAAACTTGACAACTTGACAGAATCAAGTTGAAGAAAGTTGTGAGTACTGTAACCTACTTCGCCTCGTGGTGCAGTACAACGCCAGACCGAATCCTGCGGCGGGCGGAAATACGTGTGTTCGGTTACATTGGTGGCCAGTACGGGGATCCGGAAATGTCCGGAAGCGTGCAGATTCTCACAATTATTTCGGAGCGCGGGAATAACAAAGCGCGAGGGCACGCTTGGGGGAGAAGGTGACTACTGTAACCTACATAAGACTCACTGGCCGGTCGCTAGGGGGTCGGCCCCCTTAGTCGAGCGGTTAGCGGCGTCGCCTTGTAGTGCAGCACAACTCCGGATCGAATCCCGCAGCGGGCAGAAATGTGCTCGGTTAGAGTATACTAGGAGACACCTGAAATAACAGCAATCAGTGATCCTGTTTAGTGCTCTACCAAATACAAGAGGACGAACGTTATATTGACACAATGATTGCTGTTCTCCAAGCTGATGTCCCGGAAACGGCCGACGATCAGGACCAGGGACATGAAGCGTATTGTGAAGTGGCTTGCGGACATAATAAACCCCACGCCGATGACTATGCGGGCACTATTCCCTGGTCCGGCTAAAACCCGCTTGAGGCCGACACCACGTGGAAACTGGATATGCCTACCAAAACCATTGCAGAACGGACAGGGTTCATTTAAACAGAGTGGGGGTCCACACGCATACTGCCAACCCAACCTATGACCTCCAGCGCCTCACTACTGGTATTTGGAAAGGGTCAAGAACATTTGGGAAAAGTAGAGCAATCTTTTCTACCCAGGAAAACAAGGACAACACCATGGATCCCCACCCCCATCATCTCTCAGAGATGCTAAGGATGCAGATAAAAGGAACTGACGAGATATTATGTGGCACCAACGGTTCCCTCCTATCCAAACAAACCAAGGGCAGTATCTCCCATGGTCAGCATTACAGGGCAATGCTGACTACTAGGGCCGATGGGGTCCTTACCTACTATAATCTCTATTGAACTTGACAGTGTAGTTATTGCTGGTGATTTAAACATCCATGCTGACAACCCTCAGGGCAGAGGAACTAAAGTGTTGTGTTCTTGATGATTATGGACTGACTCAGCACGCGACGGAGCCCACACACAACAAGGGGCAAACTCTGGACTTAGTTATTGGTATGTATTGGCCATCTTGGTTTGTCCCTTCTGAGATACCGTCACGCTTCGCTCGTGTACCTTGCGTGTTGTGGTTATGCGGATTCCGTGGTTTTGACAAGAATACATCTGACCACATAAAATACTCCTCCGTCTCCTGCCTCTTTATTTGAAGTTATACTCAAGTAGAAATAGGAGCCATCGTCGTTGGCGTCTCTCGTGTGCGAGGATCCATTCCAAGAGATGGGAAAACTCTCGGAGCCATTCGCTAAAGCCTTGATTAAAGTGGTGATCAGGTCATGACGCTGGTCCTCACGGCTTGGCCTGGGAGGATCTAGTTCCATGGCAACACAAGAGTGAAGATGATGGGATCCGCCACAAGTTGCACCCAAGGGATGGTCGGATTGGGAGTCCGGACAGCCTACTTGTTAGGCACTTACGAGCCAGGGGTGTGTGGGATTTTTATAACCGCCAGTCTGCGGCCCCGTTAGGCTTTAGCCAGCTGAGTGCTGCCCAGGTTAGGCCAACTCCACAAGTGAAGTCCGGTCAATACCGCGAGGAGGGGCCTATCCGGGGTTTGTCACGCATGCAGGAACCGGTAGCCTGAACCTCTCAGCCTACATCACACGATGCTTCAGCGACCCAAAGAAATAGGAGTATACAACAGTTATCTCCAAGGGTCTGCACACTTCTAAGGTTGTGGTTACTGGTGTTGCCCTCTCCAGTCATCCCTGTGTTTTCTTTGGGAGTACTATCTCCGTGCACACAAATGCTCAAACAGAGGGAATCCCAAAACGCCATATCACTCAAAGCCCCTGTGAAATATTTTCTCAGGCCTTCTCTTCCACACCCGCCCCCTCGCCGTCTCGGTCAACGAGGTTGTAGATCATTGTCATTCTAAAATCACCGATGTTGCCGATGCCATTGCATCCGCTAAAGTGAAGGTGGACTCGGGTAAGAAAAGACCTCAATGGAGGTGTGCCATGCTGGCCAGAATAGAAAAAAAAGAGGAGTGTTGTAAAGCTGAACGCAGGTGGTGAAAAACAAATTATACTGTTCATTATGACGTTTATAAAGACGTCATATTGAACAGTATAATTTGTAATTTGGACCTGAGAAATGCAAGGCTGTCCTACTTCTCTGACATCATTGCCAAAAACGATATTAATGTGCGTGCCTTGTTTGCTACTGTCGACAGGCTAACAAACCCTCCTCTGGCAGTAGCCTCTGAATTTCTATACCAGGGCCTGAAGTGGTTTGCCTTCTTCTTCAATGGCAAAATTGAAGTTAGACAGGCAGCCAGTGCCTCCGTACTAGGCCCGGCCTGTATTGTCCCCGTGTCCAGCTAAAATCAATTCCAATAGCATGACACAATTCGACCACACCAACCATGAAAACCTGGAGGGCATTATACAACACCCGAAATCCCCCTCCTGCTGCCTTGATATTCTGCCAACAGGCTTTTTCAAAAAATGTATGTAATTGCATGTCCTCAGATCTTCTACAATCTGTCCACATGTCTCGTCTCTCAGGTGTCTTTCCACAGGCCCAGAACACTGCAGTCAGCATGCCACTCTTGAAGAAGAGTAATCTAGACGCTTCACTAATGGAACAATTACAGGCCCGTATCACACCTCCTGTTTCTCAGTGAAATAATTGAAGAAGCTGTTTTCCAGCAGCTCAACAAGTATTTTGGCACTAAAAAACAGTTTTGATGTATTCCAGTCAGGATTTTGACCACACCACAGCACTGAGACTGCTCTTGTTGAGGTCTTGTATTACATCTGCTTAAACACACACAACGGCAGAATCTCAGTCCCGGTATTACTGGACCTGAGTGCAGCATTTGGCACAGCGGACTACAACATATTACAGATCTATACAGACTGCCATGCCTTTCAGTCTTAAACTCAGGTTGATCCAAGTTAAGACAGTAGCAGTATCAGGACAAATGAAGTCTATTCGTCCATTATCCAAACTGCTTATCCTGCCTTCAGGGTCGCGGGGATGCTGCAGCCTATCCCGGCAGTCATTGGGCGGCAAGGCGGGGAGACACCCTGGACAGGCCATCACAGGGCCCACACACACACACACCTAAAGACAGTTTAGTACGGCCGAGTCACCTGAGCTACACGTCTTTGGACTGTGGGAGAACATGCAAACTCCACACAGAAAGGACCTGGGATGACCCCCAAGGTTTGGACAACCCCGGGGTTCGAACCCAGGACCTTCTTACTGTGAGGCAACAGCGCCAAATAGACTCGCTAGCCCTTGGCTAGTGGGTCGGACCCATTAGTTGACTGGTTAGCGCGGTCGCCCGGCTTCGCGTCCCAGCTACCCCCTGAATTCACTACATTGGTAGCGAATGTATTGGCTCAGGCTCATTTGCTACGTTGGCTCAGGCGGAGGCCCACAACCATCCAGCTCAGCTCAGCCCTGCCATCGCCTCGCTACCTTTTGCCTTGCCTGCCTCTCTCATCCCCCTTTATTCCTCCAGTAAACTCCTCTTATAATACTTAATTCCTTCGTCTGTGTCAGTGTTTGGGTCCGCTTCTACTGATCATAACACACAGCTTAGTTGGTCCTATCTGCAAAATAATTGTCTGTCTTGCCCTCCAGCCAAGAAAGCATGTGAAAGCCTACTCTTAATCAGTTAAGATTATCAGTTAAGCTCATGGTCCCCATGATTGTGCACTCTTGTTAAGATTGAGACCTTTTTGCTTCAATCATGAGATGCTAACGCTGTGCCTTATGATGCTAGAACACGTGTTATGCAGCTAATGACTCGGAAGTCTCAAGTCTGCCTTCATGGAAACTACTCACGGCCTTATATGTTTGGAGTCAGTGGCGTGCTCAGTCCTCTCTGTAGTTGAGTTATATATTGGTTGGGTGCTCTTTGGTCCAAGGTTGGTAGTTTCAGATGAGAAAAAGAGAACAAATCTCTCCGACCAAGGCACTCCGCGTAATTAAAAATGCCTTTATTGAAACTTGGACATATCCAAAAAGGGCCTAAAAATGCCCACGCGTAGCGGCTCGGGCCTTGGGCCGTCACTATGCCCCGAAGAAGGCCCAACCCGCTACGCGTGGGCATTTTTAGGCCCTTTTCGGATATGTCCTAGTTTCAATAAAGGCATTTTTAATTACACGCAGTGCCTCGGTCGGAGAGATTTGTTCTCTTCTACTCACGGCCTTGTGGCTAAAATTGAATGGAAATGGTGGTGGTGGTGAGCACACAGACACCGCTTCCACAGAAAACCCAGCCCCCGCGGTGGGGAGTCGGTAGAGAATCTTGACATCTTCAGCGATAGAGCCTCAGCAAAAGTGAAAAGCGTGTTGTTGTGATCAGACCACCGTCGACAGGATTGAGAGAGCCAAGCTGCCGGTGGTGGTGTTTTCCTCGCGTTGCTACGCCACAGTAGAGTCGACAGTGCGATGCATCTTCCTTAACGGACCCACCGTTGTCATGTGCCGTGCGCTGTCAGTCAGCAGCGAGGAGCTGACAGCCTGTGTCGCATAAACCAGACAGAGCTATTACTGGACGGAAGAGGACGCCCTGGTGTGATCCTCTTCGGGGCGACAGAGCTCCGGGATTATCTCTGTTGTTTGGATTCTTGGGCCCAAGACAGGCCGAGCAGCAGCAGCAGTCACATGACTCCACGGCGGATCCTAGCAGCTGTGCCCGGTACCACAGAACAAACCTTCCTGAATGCATACCAGTCATGCCTATCGTGGCTAGAGAGACGTGGTGTGATCAGATCCCTGCCAGACATGTCGCGCTTACAAGATTAAATCATGTCGCAGCCAAGGCACTTGAACCTCTCGGGGCCTGCGCGGCACAGACTACAGCTGTAGCTGTTGTTTTGGCTGCACCGTGAAGCATATGTCTGAATGTCACATGAAAACCACCAGGGGGTGGTTAAATTGGAGAATCTTTAAAAAAAAAAGAAGAAGCACTTTTGACAGTCTGTTGGTTGGATAACACCCCATTCGCAGCAAAGGAGGGTTTGCAGCCCGTGGGCTGATGTCGGATGATGAGCCACAGTGGGTGTCGAGAGTTTGAGACTTCCCTCGCCGTTAAATGGGGTGAGACGTATTAAGTCGGCTTCCTGCTTAACAACTTCAGGTTCTCCCACGCAAGCGGGTGGTAAGCGGACTGCAGGCTGCAGCCGCGGTGAGACGGCTGAACTTGAGGTGTTGCAGGTTGTGGCGCAGCCTGGCATACGGTATCTGACTGTTAGCATACTGTGATAGTATGTTTTATTTTTAAAGTGATTCTCTGTCCAGTATTTCCCAGTTGTTCTGTTATTATGGCCAGTATCGGTATACGTGGCTCTGGTTTTAGTACGTATATCGGACCATTAGTTACCTCCCCCCGTGATGCCCACCCCCTGTTACAAGCGTTCGAGTTGACCCAGTTCAGCAGAGGAGGCGAATGACTTGTGATAATGGCTGAATAGAAACCCCCCTGTGGCACAACATTAGCCCCTTTATGCCTCCCGAATAGCTTTGACATAATAAGGAAAACCAAGTCTTTGGAAACATCGGAGAAAAGTGCAAGTCAACTGCCCCCCCTTCCCCCCCCCCCAATTAGCCAATTAGTCTATTTTCCAAGCCTTCCCGGTCGCTGCTCCACCCCCTCTGCTGATCCGGTGAGGGCTGCAGACTACCACGTGCCTCCTCCCGTACATGTGGAGTCGCCAGCCGCTTCTCTTCACCTGACAGTGAGGAGTTTCACCAGGGGGACGTAGCACGTGCCCCCTCGCCCCCAAACAAGCGCCCTGACCGACCAGATGAGGCGCCAGTGCTACGACCAAAACACATACCCACATCCGGCTTCCCATCCGCAGACATGGCCAACCAAGCCGGAGATACCACAGGGATTCGAACCGGCGATCCAAATCAACTGTATTTGAGGGACTGTTACTACTGCTATGTCCGCTTTCATTACCCTCACACTCCAGCTGGTTAGCTACTTAGCTTCTTAGCATCAAGTGTAGGCCTACAGCTGGTGTATGGACGCACCGTGACTGCCACCGAGGAGGCCATCGATAAGCTGTTTCCAGACTACGTCAGATTTCCTCTGGACACGTGTAAACCACTCAACGACTGCATGTTAGTGCTCCATCAACAGTCAGCCGACACCTTTGCTAATCTGTGTAGGGGAAGGCATGGCTTCATTAGCATGCGGCAGAGCGGCCTTGTGACGTGTCAATATGCGTCTCTTTCCTCATTTGAATCCGTTTCGGGTCCGGCTACGTTCCTTAGGCCTCGTGTGCTGTGCATGCATCTCTTCCCAGAGTTGTGTTGTTGCTGTTGTTTGTCTGCTGTGGTGTTTCCACCGCCAACACTGCTGAGAAAAACATGAAATGGAAGATGACGTGGTTCAACACGACATCAGACTGAGCAGGTCTCGTATCGTGCCCATTATTCCGTTCTTTCAGAAGACCAGGACCCCTTCTTCTTCGTCTCACGTTATGTTTCACAGCCGTCACCTTGAACGAGTGCTATTTATCACCATCCCCGCATGAATGTGAATGAAAGCTGTGCTAGCGAGCGTCTCTTGTTAGTCTAGTGTGAGTATGTAAACTACATTGTGTAAATTACAGAGGTGCGTCCGTGTTTATACAACATCAATGAGGTGTGCTGAACACACAGCTCGTCGCCTATCGCACCACACTGATAGCATCTCTCAAAGCCAGCCGCGCGAATTGTGTCTAGTTATCTTGTCTTCCAGGATGAGACGCCTCACAAGTTAAAAGAGAAGAGGGAAGGGGCGTCTATTCCGTTGCCTAGCAACACGGGGATCGCCGGTTCGAATCCCCGTGTTACCTCCGGCTTGGTCGGGCGTCCCTACAGACACGGTTGGCCGTGTCTGCGGGTGGGAAGCCGGATGTGAGTATGTGTCCCGGTCGCTACACTAGCGCCTCCTCTGGTCGGTCGGGGCGCCCGTTCGGGGGCGAGAAGGGGAACGGGGTGGGATAGCGTGATCTTTCCGCGCGCTACGTCCCGCTGGTGAAACTCCTCACTGTCAGGTGAAAAGAAGCGGCTGGCGACTCCACATGTATGGGAGGAGGCACGTGGTAGTCTGCAGCCCTCCCCGGATCGGCAGAGGGGGTGGAGCAGCGACCGGGACGGTGCGGAGAGCGGGGTGATCGAGGGGTACAATTAGGGGAAAAAATGGGGGGGGGGTACTTTATTGATCCCCGTGGAGAAACTGAGTTGGGGAGAAAAAGGAGGAACATTTAAAAAAGAGAGAGAGAGGAGGAAAGACACGCTCCACAAGAGCCGTCATGCATTTGGCTCATGCCTAGTTTTCAATTCACTCTATACACGTGCTCGTTGAATGTACAAAAATAAATAAATAAACAAAACAAACAAAATCAAAAGAGACACAGTAAAGTCAAGGATAAAGGCTCTATTTACACAAACGCGGACTGATAAGCAATACCAATGAGTAATTTGCCTTTGGTAATTTCACGGCTCGAGAGGAAGTCGCCTGCATCCAGATGAGCGCGGCGGTGTGTTAGCGCGGATCCGCTGGCGTGCTGCCAAGACCCTGTTTACACTGGGCTTTAAAATGCGCTTCGGGCGATCGGATCACAAGTGGACCGCGAGACACGTCGCCGTCTACACCTGTGTCTGTCATGCGTCTCCAGATGCCGACCACTTGTGATCGGATTTCGTTACTCCGAAGAAGAAGAAGAAGAGTTCCTGTTAAGTCCTTGTCAGGACGCATCAGGACGCATTAGCGTTTACGCTACAACAGATATGTGGTCAAATGCGTCCCAGACCACCTCGGCAAGTGGTTTGAGTAACCGGTTCATAAAAAGGTTTTGGTGGCGGCTTACTCTTGTATTTAGCGCTGGTCTTAAGTCTGAGCCAACCGCCAAAAAAAAAACAAAATCAAAATAAAAACACATTATGAAACCAAGTGTAAACGGGATCTTTGTTGCCCACTTTTGCGTTTTAATTGCACTTCCTGCTCCTCCGGCTCAGACGCAGTTACAACAAGCAGTTTTCGTGCGGCAGTCTAGTCGACGATGCGCAGGAGCATCCATCCAGATGTTCTGAATGACTTGAGCACAAGCAACGTGTTCATATGGCTGGTTAAGCTGATGTTAATCAATGACAGTTTGCTCTCATCCTGACTCAGAAAATCCAACCTGATTTGACAAAGCGAATGTCAGTCCGGTCCAGATTCCTGTGTCCACTGTTACAAACTGTCTACACAGGATTCGGACATCTGGTCAAGAATCCTGTGTGGGTCACAGAACTCCATACAGTGAGTAGAACGGGACGGGAGGTTTCTTTTTTACTGAGTCGCGGCATCGGGACGTGAAAAATCGAGACTGCCCTCCGCCAAAAAACGACCCCATAGGTGGTTTGTACACGCAGCTTATTACGACCTGTACTTACGTTTTAAGCTACTCCCTCGCGCTCCTCCGTAATTATAACACGTCACTTCCCCTGTAACAATAAGCATGTTCTTCCATAAGCTCTCGCGAGAGCGAATATTAATAAAAGCAAACTTTAATGTCACATAGCGGTTATAACGTCCACACTAGCTGACTTGCTAACTGTTGGCTGACGTTAAGTTAGCTCTTATGGCGTCATTCATAGGTAAACATGCTGCCAATAGCGATCTTACTTACTATACTAGACGGAGAAACTACACAAAAACGCACTGACTACATATTATGTTGTTCTCACGTTGTTTTAAAAACCCACAATGCACAGAGGCAACAAGTATATGTGGCATATATCCTGCTGCCGGTAGGGGCGCTAATTTAGGAAACGCTCCTATGGGTCGTATTAGAGGACAAACGACCTATGTGGTCGTATGGGCTGGAGGACTTGTTGGAAAAATCCACTGCCATGCCAGACTATATAGACTTATCTACTGTGTCTATTGTTAATCTCTGTAGGCTAGTGCGTGACGAGAGAACACTGTACTAAGTGTATAAGTTGTCACCAAGGCTGTTTAGTATTGAGCTTCCTGTGAGCTTCTTCAGATTACATTTTGTTCTGTCACAGTCTGTCTGAACTGAGTACATAATTGAAGGAAGTATTTCATGCATCCGAGTTAACTGATGAGGAATCTAATTGGCTGTTCTAATAGAATTGCCTTTAACCCTGACCCTCTTCATCCATCATGAAAATGACAATGCACTTTGCCAATTTGAGCAGCTGGTTTGATTGGCCAAGTCGAACCCACCTGAACTCCACTTGCTTATACTGTATTCATCCTAATCCAATCTCTGTCAAGTGTGTCGCGCTGCACCTGCACCTCTGGTCACCTAATTACCAAAAACATATTGCACGGGGCGTCCGGGTGGCGTGGCTGTCTATTCCGTTGCCTAGCAACACGGGGATCGCCGGCTCAAATCCCCGTCTTACCTCGGGCTTGGTCGGGCGTCCCCACAGATACAATTGGCCGTGTCTGCGGGTGGGAAGCCGGATGTGGGTATGTGTCCTGGTCGCTGCACTAGGGCCTCCTCTGGTCGGTCGGGGCCCTATTCGGGTGGGAAGGGGAACGGCGGGGGGTGGGGGGGGAATAGCGTGATCTTCACTCACGCTACGTCCCCCTGGTGAAACTCCTCACTGTCAGGTGAAAAGAAGCGGCTGGCGACTCTACATGTATCGGAGGGGGCATGTGGTAGTCTGCAGCCCTCCCCTGATCGGCAGAGGGGGTGGAGCAGCGACCAGGACGGCTCGAAAGATTGGGAAATTTGGATGGGTACAGTTAGGGAGAAAAGGGGGAGAAAATCATATAAAAAAAATATATTGGACACACCCATGTGCACCAGCATGCTACACTTGTGCTTGCACTTGCGCTTGTGCCCAGTTTCGTGAAAATGCAACCCGAAGAGCGAAGGTTTCAGCTGAGTGCTTGATATCTTTACCTGATTTAGATGGCCACACGGAGACCATTTTCTTGGCCGGTGGCTAAAAGCAGCCCCACAATAAACCGTTGTCCTGATTTTAGGATTACTTAAGATAGTCAACAGATAGTAGGCCTTTACCAGGAGCAGGCTTTGGTAGCATGTCATTATTGTCATCACTGATGAGCCAAAACATTATGCCCACTCACAGATGAACCGAATCATGTTGATCGATCGTCTTCAAAAAAGGGTACATTTCAAGGTCTGGGTAGATTACATGGTAAGCTAGCCATCAGTTCTCGAAGTCAACATGTTGGATGCAGGAGAATGAGCAGGAGTAAAGACCTGAGTAATTTTGACAAGGCCAAACTGGGTTAGAGCATCTCTGAAACGGCCAGGCTTGTGAGGTGCTGCCGGTCAGCAGTGGTGAGTACCCACCGACAGTGGCAGGTAGGGACAGACCACAAACCAGCAACAGGGTGTTTGGTGCCCAAGGCTTATCGATGCGCGAGGGCAACAAAGGCTATCCCATCTGGTCCGAGCTGACAGAAGGTCTACTGTGGCACAGGTCACAGTAAATGTTCATGATGGTTACAGGAGGAATGTGTCACAACACACCGTGCATCACACCCTGCAGCGTATGGGACTGTGTAGGCCGGTCAGAGTTCCCATGATGACCCCTGTCCACCATTGAAAGTGCCTACAAAGGGCACGCGAGCGTCGGAACTGGACAATGGAGCAGTGGAAGAAGGTCGCCTGGTCCGATGAGTCCCCTTTTCTTTTAGATCACGTGGAAAGCCGTTTACCTGAGGAAGTGGTGACCTCAGGATGCTCTGTAGGAAGACGACAGTCCGGTGGAAGGAGTGTGATGCTCTGGGCAATGTTCTGCTTCGAAAACCCGAGTCCGACCTTTCATGCGGATGTCAATTTGAAATATGCCACCTACCTAAACATAGTTGCAGACCAGATACACCCCTTCATGGCATTGCCTGTTAGCAGTGGCCTCTTTCAGCAGGATAATGCACCCTGCCACATGGCACACATTGTTCGGGAATGGTCTGAGGAACTTGGGGACGTGTTCAAGGTGTTGCCCTGGCCTCCAAATTCTCCAGATCTCCATCCAATCGAGCATCTGTGGGATGTGCTGAACTGACAAGTCCAATCCATGGCAGATCCACCTCACAACTTTCAAGATCTGCTGCTAATGTTTTGGTGCTAGATACCACAGGACACCTTCCGGAATCTTGTGGAGTCCATGCCTCGGCAGGTCGGCGCTGTTTTGGCGGCACACGGGGGACCAACGGCATATCAGGCAGGTGTCCATAATGTTTTGGCTGACCGGTGTATTTGTGAGCAAGTTATTGGAGGGACTTTAAAACCAGCATGGAGGGCCGCGTGGCATGACTCAACTGGTACAAGACCAGACGGATGCGCGTTGATCAACACCTTGGGACTCATCCATGATCCGTTAGAAAGACTAAACGCTGTCAGCAGATGAAGAATATATACCGTTAAACCTTTAAGGATGGAGAGAATGGTTCCTTGGACACAGGGGATCGAGATGGGACGCGGGACGCCAGATGAGCCCTGGCAAACCACCAGACCCCGACTCTGCTCTCCATGGCCATATATTCATTCACTGACGTTATGGCGGAAAACAAAGAATGATTTTATTTCATATGAGTTGTTTTAAGTGTGTGTGTGTATATTTTTTTGGGGGGGGGGTTAATTTCTTTTTATTCACATGCTTAAGTTTTCAATTATTTTGCTAATTGTTTTTAATTTATCAATTACTTTCATGGCTAGTTTTTTGTTCCTCTAAGTGATCTGTAATAGCCCGGAGAGTTAATTCACGCTACATTTCAGCCAAATCATTAAAGACAAACATTTAATGTTGCCATCACTTATTCCCAACAAAACATTTCCAAATATTACAAGTTCCCACTGCCACATAGCTCTTGTCCGTGCTCTACCAGCACAATCAGAAGAAAGATCTACCGCTACTACTACTGCTGCTACTACTACTACTACTGCTACTGCTACTGCTACTGCTACTACTACTACTACTACTGCTACTGCTATTGCTACTGCTGCTACTACTACTACTACTACTGCTACTACTACTACTACTGCTACTACTGCTGCTACGGCTGCTAATGCTACTGCTACTGCTACGGCTACTGCTACTGCTACTACTACTGCTACTGCTACTGCTACTACTACTGCTACTGCTACTGCTACTACTACTACTACTGCTACTGCTACTGCTACTACTACTGCTACTACTGCTACTACTACTACTGCTACTGCTACTGCTACTGCTACTACTACTGCTACTACTACTACTACTGCGGCTATGGCTGCTAATGCTATTGCTACTGCTACTGCTACTGCTACTGCTCCCGCTACTGCTACTGCTACTGCTACTACTACTACTGCTACTGCTACTGCTACTGCTACTGCTACTACTACTGCTACTGCTACTGCTACTGCTACTGCTACTGCTACTACTACTGCTCCCACTACTGCTACTGCTACTACTGCTACTGCTACTGCTACTACTACTGCTACTACTACTGCTACTGCTACTACTACCGCTACTGCTACTACTACTGCTACTGCTACTGCTACTACTACTACTGCTACCGCTACCGCTACTACTACTACTACTACTACTACTACTACTACTTTCGGCTGCTCCCGTTAGGGGGCGCCACAGCGGATCATCCATTTCCATCTCTTCCTGTCCTCTGCATCTTCCTCTGTCACACCAGCCACCTGCATGTCCTCCCTCACCACGTCCATAAACCTCCTCTTTGGCCTTCCTCTTCCCCTCTTCCCTGGCAGCTCCATATTCAGCATCCTTCTCCCAGTTACCCAGCATGTCTCCTCCACACATGTCGAAACCATCTCCATCTTGCCTCTCTTGCTTTGTCTCCAAACCGTCCAACCTGAGCTGTCCCTCTAATATACTCCTTCCTAATCCTGTCCTTCTTCATCACTCCCAGTGAAAATCTCATCATCTTCAACTTTGCCACCTCCAGCTCCTCCTCCTGTCTTTTCATCAGTGCCACTGTCTCCAAACCATACAACACAGCTGGTCTCACAACCATCTTGTAAACCTTCCCTTTAACTCTCGCTGGTACGCTTCTGTCACAAATCACTCCTGACAGTCTTCTCCACCCGCTCCACCCTGCCTGCACTCTCTTCTTCACCTCTTCTGCACTCCCCGTTACTTTGGACAGTTTTAAACTCATACGCCTTCACCACCTCTACTCCCTGCATCCTTACTGTTCCTTTGTCCTCCCTCTCATTCACACATAGCTATTCCATCTTGCTCCTACTGACTTTCATTCCTCTTCTCTCCACTGCATACCTCCACCTCTCCAGGCTCTCCTCCACCTGCACCCTACTCCCACTACAGCTCACGATGTCATCCGCGAACATCATAGTCCGCGGAGACTCCTGACGTCCACGGGTACCATCAATAGAAAGAAATCCCAGTTAATTAACAGGGGGCGTGTAGATTCGTCAGGGTGTCTGGGAGCACGTGAAGGGTGCATGACTCTAGCAAATGCCGCTTCAAGTTGAGTTTACTGCATTGCTTTCTGAAAAAAACCTGGACCCCAGGCTCCCAAATATCTCGATTTGAAAACAACCTTTGATAAATTGAGACGTCTCTGCGTGTCTGGCCGGGCATCTCAGTTATGTTTGTGTGCGAGGTCGGTTTTGTGGTTTACAGCCCCAGCAGGACGAATCCTCAGCGCCCCGCCCCCCCTCCTCCCGTAGACCTGTCGCGTCCATGAAGGCGCAGAAGCAAAACGCCGCTCTGAATGCTGCAGGGCCGCGAGGCGCCGCGGACCAATTAAAGGGTTTAAATGCATCCGCAGCAGCATGACACCTCAAATTCCATGGGAGCCCCACCGGAAAATGAGTCGAGTTTGGGGGAGGGGGGGAGGTGGGGGGGTGCGGCGGCTGGGCCTGCGGAGCAGACGGCTTAATGCCCTCCTGGCACCCGCAGAGCCGCGCACATGGGAATGGGCGGAGGGCACGCGCGCGATTAAAGAGGAGATATAGCAGGTGTGCGTAATTGGAGGGGAGGGGCGCGCTTTGGGGAGGAGGGGGAGGCCCGTTACCTCCTAATCGGTGTGAAGGCGTTTCTCCCGCAGCCACGCGGTGTCGGCGTATCAGAGGGGCGGATGAAGGCGAAGGCCGCGCGCGCTTCTTCTCCACATATGCAACAGGAAGCCCGGGTGACTACCCCATCCCCCACCTCCCCCACCCCCCACCCCCCCGTTCAAAGGGCACTTCAAAGCCGCTCCGCCAGCGGGATCACGTTGATATTCATGAATTATTTTGTTTTCGCGGCGGCAAAGTTCACTGCGATTTCCTTCATCTGTCCCCTCCTTTATTTATTTATCCGTGTATTTATTTGTTTGTTTGTTTGTTTGTTTATTTATTCATCTTGCCGGATGAGCCGCGTGCTTTCCGCGTGCAGAATACCTCGCCTGGTGTTGCCGGCGAGGGGGGGCGGGGGGCAGAGCTGACAGTGATTGACAGAACCTGAGTTTGAAGGTTTGTGATTGGACAGCGTGAAGGAGGTCCGGGGCGGACCGGCTGCATGCTGGATGTGGTCTGCCTAAGGTGCCAGACGCTGAAGACCGGCAGCAGAGCGTCCACCCGGCTGGACGCGTCAGGAAGGAAGGGGGACCCTTCTCTCTGCAACGCATCCGGTCTTGCTACTCAGCGTGCTGGTGGACTATTAACATGTGACGCATGGAAGCCGCATTACAGATGTTTTGGGGGGCGTCTCTGTTGAACCCCCCCCCCCCCGCCGCCTTTTTGTCTCCAATCGTATCCCCACTTGTATCCGGCCAATCGGCTCTGGGCATAACTGTAGTCCACTGACTTCCGGTTTCTACCGCAGCGGTCATACCAGTTTCCTGTTTGTTGGCGCGTGCTGCTGACGATGGCCTACTTTTCGAGATGCCTGAACTGGCGAACAACCTTTGACCCGCACCTCCCAGCAAGCGGGAGAAACGTTTCAACTCGTGCATATCAAGGTGCGTCCACAATTATGACGGAATTGTGGACGCACCTTGACAGCAAGCACAACTTGAAACTTCTCACCCGTTTGCTGGGAGGTGCGGGTCAAAGGTTGTTCGCCAGTTGGGTGCACGTGGTTGACATGTATCCATGGTGAATCTCGCAGGCATCGCGGAAAATATGCCATTGTCAGTAGCACGCGCCAACAAACAGGAAACTGGTGTAGCCCGTGGAATTAGATACCACACAGGACACAATTACTTCCGGGGTTCTTGTAGCTTTAATTTTATTGTTTGAACCTTCGAATGCAGATCGTTTTACTGAGTGCATACATTCCTGTGTCTTTCGAGCAAACAGCTCATAAATGTTCACAGATGTGGCAAGTTTAACAGAAAAGATTTTAAAAAGGGAAATAATAAATACAAAATACGGTGCAAAATACGGCAGTGGACTATGTTTGTTAAACAGGGTTTAACAAAGACATGTGGAACTTCCTGAAGATCGCGCAACTTCTCACTCTGTCAGTTACCTTTAAACAGAATTAAAATGCATATAAAACCTTTACATCCCAAATACAATGGCATGGTGTGGCTTTATTCACGCCAACATTACCTTGTCATGCCTGCAATGGCGAACAGCGGTCGACGGCTCGCGCCCAAAATCACCGAACATCAACTCCAGTAGCGTCTAAATCAAACCATCTTGTCAAATTACCGACATACAATATTGTTTGGAATAATGTTACAGGTATATTTCACAAGATATTTACCTTTACTTACTACGGAGTCAGAGCCTCGTCACACCGCAATCTTCAGGCGCTCCACACAAGAAAAAAAGAAAGAATACCCAAGATGCACTTGGATAACTTGCACGGAGTTACAATAAAAGTCCGCCACTGCCACTTACTGGTCAAAACATGCAATGACAACCAAAACTATAAAAATACACTCACAATCTGCCTCACAATTTAAATACATCAAATGACATTTTACATGGCTTGACAGTGTAACAATTACATATATTAACAGTTAAACTATACTAAATTTAAGTGGAAAATCATTTAACATATTTAACAGATTTACCACCCGGCTACACTGGTATGACCGCTGCAGTAGAAACCGGAAGTCAGTAAATTACAGTTATGCACGAAGTCGCTGCTCCACCCCCTCTGCCGATCCGGGGAGGGCTGCAGACTACCACATGCCTCCTCCCATATGTGGAGTCGCCAGCCGCTTCTTCTCACCTGACAAGTGAGGAGTTTCACCAGGGGGACGTAACGCGAGGGAGGATTACGCTATTCACCCCAGTTCCCCTTCCTGCCCGAACAGGTGCCAAGACCGACCAGAGGGGGCGCTAGTGCAGCGATCGGGGCACATACCCACATGCGGATTTCCGCCCGCAGGCCAATTGTGTCTGTAGGGACGCCCGACCAAGCCGGAAGTAACACGGAGATTCGAACCAGCGATCCTCGTGTTGGTAGGCAACCTGGTTTTCCCCTTGTGTGGTTAAAAGGCATCAGCTATGGACCTCGATCCACAGCCTATTCAAATGCATAGCATCTTCGCTTCATCGTCTAAGTTTGGGTTTAACTCGGCACCCAAATATTGTTCTGGCCCGCAGTAAGCTGATTCAAGGACAAAGTTGTTCTACCCCCCACCCCACCCCACCCCACCCCCCCCCCAACACACACACACTCTTCACCACCCAACTGATGATGGATGGTGAACATTAAATTTCACATGGAGTCAGGTGGCTTACAGCAGGGCTGTCCAACCATGTGCCACGGAGGGCCGCGTGTGTGTGTGTGTGTGTGCAGGTTTACTTTCCGAGCCAACTCTACACCAGCTGATTTCATTAATTAGTCCTGCCTGGATGAAGATGTGTTAATTAGCGAAATCAGCTGATGTTGTGTTGGAATGAAATCCAGCGTACACACACGGCCCTCCGCGGCACATGGTCGAACACCAGTTTCATATGGTGCCCTTTATGACAATCGACGTGCACGGTCGGAATGAGCGCCAGCTGCTATGCGTCCAAAGCTACCTATATTTAACACCACACACACACACACACACACACACACACACACACACACACACAAAGAAAACGATACTGACACTCAGCGGCGGCTGGTGATGAACATGTTTGGGTGGGGGGCGCAATTTACCTTGGCGCAGCACACCCGACAGCTGCTCTAATGTCCACACAGTCAGAGTCATTAAGAAGGACGATGTAGTCTACAGACGGTGGATGATTGACAGTTGAGACGACGCGTCATGGTGGGTGTGAACACGATTGACAGCCACGAAAATCGTCCAATCACATTAGAGCAAAAAACATTACAACAATACCGATTCGCTGCCGGTAAAAGTGGGCGTGTCTGGGGCGACACAGAACTGCGCCCCCTGGGAAATCCGAAGAAACCAATCAGACAGCAGCCTCAGGTCACCTGCTCGCCACACGTTTGAGGGCTTACATACCCAGGAAGTATATGTATTCAGACAGGAAGTATATGTATTCAGACAGGAAGTATATGTATTCAGACAGGAAGTATATGTATTAAGACAGGAAGTATATGTATTCAGACAGGAAGTATATGTATTCAGACAGGAAGTACATGTATTCAGACAGGAAGTATATGTATTAAGACAGGAAGTATAGGTATTCAGACAGGAAATATATGTATTAAGACAGGAAGTATATGTATTCAGACAGGAAGTATATGTATTCAGACAGGAAGTGTATGTATTCAGACAGGAAGTATATGTATTCAGACAGGAAGTATATGTATTCAGACAGGAAGTATATGTATTAAGACAGGAAGTATATGTATTCAGACAGGAAGTATATGTATTCAGACAGGAAGTACATGTATTCAGACAGGAAGTATATGTATTCAGACAGGAAGTATATGTATTCAGACAGAAAGTATATGTATTCAGACAGGAAGTATATGTATTAAGACAGGAAGTATATGTATTAAGACAGGAAGTATATGTATTCAGACAGGAAGTGTATGTATTCAGACAGGAAGTATATGTATTCAGACAGAAACCAACCAAACACCGTTTGAACCAATATGTAATGCTGCTGACAGACGCTGACAGACTGACAACACTTTTATTTCGTCCTTATCTGCGTTACACAACTAAATTATATTTAACATGTTTAAGTAGATTTTCATCTCTTGGCCAGCAGCCACTGCTGACACCTCCCCCTTTTCCCTTGCTGCACCTTCACATCGTGCCCCTGGGGGCTCGGCCTGCGCCCCCGGGGAGTCCGGCTGCAGTCAGCACAGGACGCGGCTCAGCGTGATACGGCTCTGGACCCGCACAGGCTCCGACTTCTTTTGTTGGCTGAGCACAAACTCCTCGGCAAGTACTTACGGACGGCCAAGTCTCCGATGGATGATGAGAGGCCGTCCGCGTCCAAAGAAAGTTCAAATATAAATAATGCTGCAAGTTGTGAGCCTGCGGCGCGCTCTTCGATCAATATCAAAGTTTCTCCTTTTCGCAAAACTCCCGCCAGTGCTCCGGCACACTCCCACCTCCAACGCGGCTTTAAAAATAGTCCCTTCCCCGCCTCCAAGCCCGAGATGTGTGCCTACGTTTAGCGGCCCTTGGAAACCACCGGTAGTTTAACTTCACTCTAGACCTTCTTCCATAAGCAGAGACGTCTCCGGGGGCTGAGGAAAATAGCCTCCTCCAGAAGAGCCATGAGTGAATTACCCCCCCCCCCCCGCCGCCATCCCGCAACCCCCCCCCCCTCCAGGCTTCTAATGCAGTTAACAGTTGTGAGGAAAAGGCACATTGACAAGAGCGAGTCAGCTTCCTCATAGACGGTCAATAGAAAAAGGAGCCTGCAGCTCAGCTCCGAAGCCTAATGCGGGACTCTGGCTGGCCGGCCGTGCCGAGGAGCCACATGAGTGGGGTGGGGGGGGGATGGGGGGGTGATGGATTTTGGAGAGGATCGGAGGTGCAGATGGGCTGTGGGAGGAAATTGGGTCCAAACCCAGCGCTAATAGCGGTTGTCACTTGTGGAGATAGTTGCGTCGGTGCTCAGCGATGCATCATCAAAGCCAATTAAACAGTCCCGCAGTTACACACGTACGCGCGCGCGTGCGTTAGCGCGCGCGCACTTGCGGATAGCAGGAGAATGTTAACGGTTCGCAAGCAGAAAGCACTGCTTTCTGTGTTGCGAGGAATCGCAAGAAATAGGATCCCAGCCAAAGTAACAGGTGCGTTAGCTCATCAGAGATGTGGGGGGGGAAAAAACCCCACCCCTCAGTACCGCTAAACACGTTATTGTGTCTGTGCGGCCCTTCTGGCAAGGCAGGCACGTCCATTGCCATCAAAGCAAACACAAGTTTTAAGCCGTAGAGTTGCACAACCAAGACCGCGTTGTGCGGGCACCGACTCGCGAGCGTGCACGTGCCACGTCAGTGCCATGTGACGGGTGGTTTCCCCTGTTAGCGGTTTCACTGAGGACTCTGCGGGATTTAATGCATGTCGCTGTAGAAAGCTGAACCGGATGTCTCGCGCCGGCACCACACGGCGGCTGATGCCGTGCGCCACAGCTGTCACGCTGACTGCCTTTCCATTATTCAGCTTAATGGAGTTTTTTTTCTCCCTTCCTTCCTTTGACAAAAGTGCGGCGCCTTCCAGTACAACATTCTGTCCTGCAAAGTGTCACACTCGCAACAAAGAGTGTGCTGCAAGTTGTGGAAATTGTTTTTTTGTGTGTTTTATCTGCAAAACACGCAACATCGCGCGAATTCGGGGCGCGAACCCCCGCGTGCCCCCCGCACATCTACGTTAACCAGTCGACTAAAGCGTCAGAACCGTTGGCCTCACAGCTAGCGAGTCTAGTCATTCGTGCACGTTACACTACCCCCCCCCACCCCGCGCGCGTGCGTCCCCGTGCTTCAGCACACCAGCTCCCTCGCGCCTCTGGGCGCACGCGCTTCCGACACCAATGTAGCGAATTCGCGAAGGGGGGAGGAGGGGAGGGGAGGGGAGGGGGGATTAGCTGGGGCAGCCGGGAACCGCCGCAGCCGGGACGCGAACCCGACCGCGTCCCGGCTGTCAGGGGGTGGGGGTGGGGGGGGGGTTTTGTGGTTTGGCTGAGAGGTGTGTTGCATTCCGTGGTTCATGTCTCCCGCTTAATTATATGCAAACCAACGGTAAACACCGCGTCTAACTGTCCGGTTCGTTCGCCCCCCCGGGGTGTTGCCCATGGACCGCTCTGACGGTACCGCTTTACTATTCCGTGCAGAACCTGAGCAGAGACCCAACACGGAGGCAAAGCAGCCGGGATGCTCTGCAGAAAATCAACAGCTGCCCTCCCCCACTTCCAGCATACCAAACGAAAACACTCCCGAGGACGGCTGTTTGCACGGGGAAGCGGTCTACTCTAAAGCCCCGTTGTTGTTGTTGTTGTTGTTGTTGTTGTTGTTTTCTTCAGAACTCACAAAAAAAAACAGCCCAGCAGGCGGAACCGCGGCTCCTCTCCTCTGCGCCTTTTCATGTGTCCGTGCAACATTGTGGAGGTGTTTTACATTTGCAAACCAACAAAAGGCTCTGGGGTGGGGGGGGGTGGGGGGGTGGATTGCATATGTATGGATGATGCGGTGTCAGGTAAACAACCACTCTGTCTGATGCATATAGCTGTGGCGCGGCACTTTAATCGCGCCCGGAGTAAAGACCCGAATTCCCGCTCCTGGAGCGGCCATTAAGGGTGCTCGCCGTACAGCTTCTTCCCGGGAACGAGGCATTTGCAGCTTCGCTAGCGAGAGTAATGAGCATCGTTCATACCGCCAGCCTCCATTGCCGGGTGGACTGCTTAGCCACACATACTTGAGATTTGTAGGGAGGCGAGCGATTGTTTTTAATCATCCTCGGGGTGGAGATTCGCCTCGGGAATCACGTAGGGATGATGAATGGCTCGTGCAGCAAAGGAAAACAGTCCTTCCAGAGATGTCTCCCTCCATCAGCCGAGGCAGGTGAGATAAACTCGCCTCATTATGTGTTCTGGAGTCGCTGTGGAACAGCCTCGGTGGTGGTGGTGTTTCTCATCGAAACCTCTAAGCTCGAGATTTAGAGCGCCACTCCACACGAGTGGCAAGAGACGGCGGAGGCCGGCGTCTCTAAACCGGGGAGATGGGAAGTGTGGAGGCGAGGGCTCGGACCATTCCAGGGCGCGTAAACACCGCAGCTTTCCAGAGCACCGTGTGCCAGCGCATCTGCGCCGCAGGGCTGTTTTCCTCCTCTGCTGAGCAGCCTTGTTCTGCTTTAGAGCGTTGTTCATGTCTCTCCACAAATCTTTGCTCCTTTAACGTGTAGTCTTCTGCAGAACCGAGCAGGCGGTGCTTCGGCCTCGGTTGTCAGTCATACGAGAGAGGCCTCAAATATCCCTTCTAACCTTATGGGACGCATCAAAAAAAGATGGAGTTTGCCCTTTTTGCTCATTAATGTTGCATCTTTCACCGGGCATATATCAGTGGAGCCATTGCCTCTTTTTCAGATGCAAAGCAACTCAGGGACTTGGAGAGGAATTCACTCACGTATTCAGGGTTGGATCTCTCCAGCCACCACAGAGCTGGCAGCACCCTGCGCCACATGTCGTAGCGGAGAATTCATCTCTTCTTCTTGCCTGCCCTGTTACGCAAGGGGTCGCCAGAGAGGGTTTTACAGTACACAGCACCAATGGCGGTCGTTGTCAACCCGGGCCTCGACTGATTCGGTATGGTCTCGTCGATCTGCGTAACGATTTTGGCAAAACGTTGCATCGGATGCGCTTCCTGACGCAACCACTAACCCCACGGATGGGAGCGCAGGTACCGCGCTGGAGGCCGTCCCAGTATTCATGGACTGGTGCCCACAGCGAATTCATGTCTGAAATGTCTAACGACCAGGATTTCACTCCTACCTAAAACGACCACGGGCGGTCAAAATGACCGCCGGGTTTTAAACTCTACGTTCTGTCAAGATAACTACCCAGTTGAGATATTAATGCATTGCATATGTTAGTATATCTGTTAGGGAACGATTGACACCAAAATTAACAT
>NC_079228.1:9696561-9716561 GCF_029633865.1 Lampris incognitus
CTCTGTCTCTCTCTCTCTTGCTCTCTCTCTCTCTCTGTCTCTGTCTCTCTCTCTCTCTCTCTCTCTCTCTCTCTCTCTGTCTCTCTCTCTCTGTCTCTCTGTCTCTGTCTCTGTCTCTGTCTCTCTCTCTCTCTCTCTCTCTCTCTCTCTCTCTCTCTGTCTCTCTCTCTCTCTCTCTGGCTCTCTCTCTGGCTCTCTCTCTCTCTTTCTCTCTCACTGGCTCTCTCTGTCTCTCTCACTGGCTCTCTCTCTCTCTCTCTCTCTCTCTCTCTCTCTCTCTCTCTCTCTCTCTCTCTCTCTCTCTCTCTCTCTCTCGCTCTCTCTGGCTCTCTCTCTGTCTTTCTCTCTCACTAGCTCTCTCTGTCTCTCTCACTGGCTCTCTCTGTCTCTCTCTCTTGCTCTCTCTGTCTCTCTCTCTTGCGCTCTTGCTCCCTCTCTCTCCCTCTCTCTCTCTCTCTCTCTCTCTCTCTCTCTCTCTCTCTCTCTCTCTCTCTCTCTCTCTCTCTCTCTCTCTCTCTCTCTCTCTCTCTCACACACACACACACACACACACACACACACACACACATTACGTGAAACCTCATCAAGTCAAGTAAAATCTAAATTCAGGGCTGGCAGTCTTAAGTGACAAGCACAAGTGCCTCACTACTATGTGGTGAATTATTGTGTTTACCTCAAGGGAAACATTAAGTAATTGCCAATCCAAAACAGGACAAGCAGTGCATTGTTGTCATAATGTTAATTTTCTGCTTTTCAGTTTGGCAGCAAAGATTTATTATGCAGAAATTGTTGGGTAACCAGCCCAGCATCGCACCGGGTGTTTTATCCAAATTGAAACCTGAATTTAAGCTTAAACCTCCTGAAAATATCAATTTATTGACACCAGAGTCGGTTCATATGAAAATTGGACAGTGTTGAGCTGCTGGATCAATGCCTGTAGGAGGATGTGAATATATCAGAACAGCTGCTGAACCTGAGCTGCTGGAAGGTGTGTGGGCAGAACTACTGATTTCACTTTGACCTCCGCAGCCTTTTGGCTCGTTGGTGCAGCATGTGGTCTGCCAACACAAGGACCTCAAGTCATCCAAGAAGGTTGAAGGTTGTCTTTTGACACCTGAGTCAGCGCTGCGGAGTAAAAAAGTGGAAATATCCTCTTGCAAATCCTAAAATGTGGGTTCCTCTCCTTCCCTGAACCGAACTGCCCTCTGAAATAATCCACAGTCCTTAACCTACTGGTGGTAACTGGTGGTAACTGGTAGTGTATTACTAGTGCCCGATAGAAGAATCGCATACACGTACGCTAAGATGGCGGTGCAAATTCACGTTTGCTGCGGCCTCACCCAGCACCGTCCATGCGTGTTCTTTGTCCACGTCTGCATCTAAGTTTGTCTTCGTTTGATGGCTGGGAGAGCTGGCGCTGGATTGGCTGGGACAGCATGGTCTACTGCATTATGTGGGCCCAGGGACCACGGCCCTGCCTGGAGCTGCGCCCCAAGAGGAAACACCGAGGGCGGTCTGACAGGGGCAGGCTAAGCTAACTGCTAGCCCATGCAGACCGGCAGTTCCGAAAACACCGAGGGCGGTCTGGCGGCGGCCTCGCCTGGCCTTGACTGTGTTGTTAGCATCATCGTGTGGAGTGCGAAAGATGTGTTGAAGGTGTCTGGCTGGGGAGAGCTGGTGCTGGATCAGTTTAGGGAGCCCGGTCTGCCGCGTCCTGTGGGCCCAAGGACCACGGACCTGCCTGGAGCTGCGCCCGAAGAGGAAACACCGAGGGCGGTCTGACAGGACGCCGGAAGCGGGGCAGGCTAAGCTAACTGCTAGCCCATGCAGACCCGGCTGGAGTTCGCTCCCCTGGACAGTGATGTATGTGTTATTTGGATACACTATGTGCTCTTGTGCTTCTGGATATGTGTTTTTGTCTTTGGGTTGCGTTTGGGGGAAAACGGTGTTTTGTTTCATTTCATGCACTTGCGCACAAGACATGAAATGACAAAGTGTTTGTGATTCTGGTTCTGATTCTAAATCTGCTTTTGTGTGGTACAACTCTCACATTTAAGATTGAAAAACGTATTCAGCTTGCTCACGAATGACGGAATCCACTTGTGAATCCGATAACTGTATTCACGCTGACCGGTTAAAGGAGTAAGAAGAAACAAACTTGAACTAGTTGTATGCCTTTGGGAAATTGTATGCTAGCTACCTAGAATTTATATGTGCCCAGTAGTAAACTGAATGCAGAGCAGGCGGTGGGTGGTCGGGGGGAGGGGGGTGGGGGGTGTTAGAGGGGCAGAACCGTGAATCTTACAATAACACGTAGTGAATGTGCACCGGTGCAGGGTGGGACATTCATCTTAGGGGGAGGTGACCACGCCCGGCACAATGACCCCTCTCCTCCTCCACCGCTCCCAAACTGTAAATTATTACCGGCCATTACATAATTACACAAGCAAGTAGTGGCTCCTCCAGAGTCGGAGCGGAGACGGGGCTGAGCATGCCGAAGCAGAGCTGCTGGGAGGCGGGGAGGTGGGTTAAAAAGCAGCACCGTGCGGGGGGGGGGGATTCCGTTTCAGAGACGCACAATGGCACGATCAGGGTTTGCAACAGGGAACACGAAATGTGAACACAAAAACATACATGAGAGACACAACAGGCCCAGAACAACCCCCTGTTTCGTTATGGGAGGGTTCTGGCAGCGTGGGGCTGCAGATATGCCCAGTGGGTGGTTTCAGTACACTTGTCAACTTGTTTCAACACCTGTGTGTCATGGGTGGTGGTGGTGGGGGGGGGGGGCTCATGGTGTGATGCCATTGGTATGATGGTTAGATGATTGACTCAAGTTCCCCTGAGAGGGACAGTGTTGACATGCTACCGGAGGTGACAGGGATGTCAGTGAGGCACAGCACCCGTCACTTGCTGTGCTTGGTGGTTTTACTCGGAATGGTTTGTTCGCCTCATAATAAACGAAACAAAAAATTAATAAAGAAAAATTAAAAATAAACGTTTGGACTGGTCTTCTGTCTCCTGCGGAACCTCATCCGAGTTTAGAGAGTCCAGGGCTGAGTCTTTTGGAGTTTGAGTGGAGCAGTTTTGTAAGAGGGATTCGGCGGTGTATTTCTGTCCCACTACTGCCCCCTACAGCATTTCAGGGGAATGTCTTGTAAAACGCCTGATTCCGGAACCAGTTTTGTGTGAAGTACGATGCTGTGCCTCATTTGGGAGCATTTTTGAACTTGTTGTTCGATTTTGGGAAGACGTGAAAATGACGGGGCGGCCCGGTTGGGGGGGGCAGGGGGGCGTCTCAGTGATGCAGGCGCCCCCTGGCCCCCCTGCCTGTGTGGCAAAATCTGAAAGGGATGCTGTACCACAGCTTCCTTTGTAACGTGTATTCAGGCGGAAGCCCCGGCAGTTACTGCTACTTACAAAACGCATGGCGCTCGACGCACGGCAGAGACCGGGGCTGCTAAAACATTCAGTGACGTCACATTTTGCTCAAATCGGCTGAAAATAAAACCCACTTGTAAAAAAAGTAAATCATATCGAACTGTAAATCAGAAAATGCGTTATAGGTGTGCAACGCTGGTGTGTCTCTAGGACAGAGCAAATGACTCGACCAACACACGTCATAAATACTGACATGACGCGCACTATGACGCGCAAGTTACGCGCAAGGGTCATTTTGACCGATCATGGTCGTTTTAGGTAGCGCTCATAACTCCCACCTAGTTATTAAACTTTGAAAATGCAAAACCGCCAAGCTGACGGCCTTGGTCGTTGTGGGGGTAGTGTGCATGAACAGAAATGTGTAATAGGGTCACTCCATTAAAGGGTGCGCGTGGTGCTCTTGGGCGTCCTTTAAGGGAGTGACCCTGTAAATGGCCACAACAAGTATGCCATTACATGCAATACTACACAACTGAAAGTACTACTACAGTACGGGGTTTATGTTCGGGTACTGGCGGTTCCCGGCCGGGACACTGCATCCTGCCTGCAGGCATCACCGGAAACACGGCAGCACGTGGAAGTCAAACATTTAAGGTGTGGTTTCAACTGCTGACCATAAATGACCACCGGCAGGCTCGAGCTTCCTCTCACGAGCGACCCAACAAGTCAAATGATGCCGAAATGGAAACATTAGAATACAATAAAATAAAATAAAATAAAATAAAATGAGGGAAAGCGTTCCGGTTTGAAAAGCAGCGGTGAGCGTTGGCCAGCTGAGTAAGCGTTTGTCCCAGCACATTGCATTAGGATCCGGCGGAAATGACGTCACCAGCAATCGAATTTAGATGGCGCGAGAGAGGAGCGACAGCCCTCTGGCGCCTATTAACATAAGCGGGGTACAGGAAGTTGGTTTTCCCTTCCAACTTCAGGGACGAAGCATTAATATGCCATGAGCCGGCGGGGCTGTCTGATGTAGTGTTTCTCAACCGGGGGTCCGCGGACCCCTAGTGGTCCGTGGTGTAATTGCAAGGGGTCCGTGAAAATAAAATAGCTTTATAAAAAAAGATCCTATGACATTTATAGAAATAGAATTATTTTACTCAAATGTGACTGAGACCTTTATCTACCTAAACTATAAAGGGTAACAGGACTTTTTTCTCTAATTACATCTGTTTCACAAGTGTAATTTATTGTATTTTAATAAGAGATCTCGCTCCCGTTTGCATTGTTATGTGTTACTGCATAAAAATCCTGTTGTTACAAATATCTGAAAGTTACTGAATACATATTCTGTTTTGTTACATATATCTGAAAGTTACTGAATACATATTCTGTTTTGTTACATATATCTGAAAGTTACTGAATACATATTCTGTTTTGTTACATATATCTGAAAGTTACTGAATACATATTCTGTTTTGTTACATATATCTGAAAGTTACTGAATACATATTCTGTGTTGTTACATATATCTGAAAGTTACTGAATACATATTCTGTTTTGTTACATATATCTGAAAGTTACTGCATAAGAATTCTGTTTTGTTAACTATATCTAAGTTACAACTGAAAGCTCTCATTTTTGCCCCAAAGAGTGAATAAATGCTATAATGCAATTTAAAATGCAGTTTCTACTGTTTCTATCAACTTGCAACCCCCCTCCCCCAAGATCAGGTGGAGGGGTCCTCAGGGCAGATCAAAAATACGCAGGGGGTCCAGGACCCCAAAAAGGTTGAGAACCACTGGTCTAATGTGTGTTGTATTTTTCAGAGACACTTGATTGGTTTTGATCAAGACTTGATCCGCTGTGTGCGCATAAAGCTTCACGTTATGTAGCGTCTCGGTTGTGTGTGGGACTTTGTCCCGTTTCTAGGAGAGTTGTCGGGGAAAGAGCGGGTCCTGTACCCCAAATCACATTTCCTTGAATATGCAGTCGGGCTGACTTGCTCACTCACAGGGAAATATGTCAGAATCTCAGACCCATAAAATAGAAACAGCAACTGACTTTTCATATACCAGGAACCTGACTTGGGTTTCTCTCACCGAACAAATATCATATGTTTTGTTTTTTGTTTTTTAAAGAGTAGAATATCCAAACAGGCAAGGCAAGTTAGGAAAAACATGAAATAACCAGAATCAGAATCAGAAACACTTTATTTGTCATTCTATTTCATGCACTTGCGCACATGAAATGAAACGAAACGTGGTTTCCCCAACCCACAGCAGTACAACACAAAGACAAGAAACAGAACAAAACACACATATCCAAAAACTACAAGATCTACAAAAACTAACACATATATCCAAACTAACACATACAGTGCATCAGGAAAGTGTTCACACCACTTCACTTTCCCAACATTTTGTTATGCTACAGCCTTTTTCCAAAATTGAAATTTTTGCAAATTTATTAAAAATAAAAAACTGAAATATTGCATGTATATAAGTATTCACACCCTTTGCTATGACACTCAAAATTGAGCTCAGGTTCATCCTGTTTCCACTGATCATCCTTGAGATGTTTCTACATCTTGATTGGAGTCCACCTGTAGTAAATTCAATGGATTGGACATGATTTGGAAAGGCACACACCTGTCTATATAAGGTCCCACTGTTGACAGTGCATGTCAGAACAGAAACCAAGCCATGAAGTCAAAGGAATTGTCTGTGGACCTCCGAGAAAGGATTGTATCGAGGCACAGATCTGGGGAAGGGTCCAAAAAAATGTCTACAGCTTTGAAGGTCCCGAAGAGCACAGTGGTCTCCATCATTCGTAAATGGAAGACGTTTGGATCCACCAGGACTCTTCCTAGAGCTGGCTGCCCAGCCAAACTGAGCAATCGGAGGAGAAGGGCCTTGGTCAGAGAGGTGACCAAGAACCAAATGGTCACTCTGACAGAGCTCCAGCGTTCCTCTGTGGAGATGGGAGAACCTTCCAGAAGGACAACCATCTCTGCAGCCCTCCACCTATCAGGCCTTTATGGTAGAGTGGCCAGACGGAAGCCTCTGCTCAGTAAAAGGCACATGACAGCCCGCTTGGAGTTTGCCAGAAAGCACCTAAAGGACTCTCAGACCATGAGAAACAAGATTCTCTGGTCTGATGAAACCAAGATTGAACTCTTTGGCCTGAATGCCAAACGTCACGTCTGGAGGAAACCAGGCACCTCTCATCACCTTGCTAATACCATCCCTACAGTGAAGCATGGTGGCGGCAGCATCATGCTGTGGGGATGTTTTTCAGCGGCACAAACTGGGAGACTAGTCAGGATCGAGGGAAAGATGAATGGAGCAAAGTACAGAGAGACCCTTGATGAAAACCTGCTCCAGAGCGCTCAGGACCTCAGACTGGGGTGAAGGTTTACCTTTCAACACGACAACGACCCTAAGCACACAACCAAGACAACAAAGGAGTGGCTTCGGGACAAGTCTGTGAATGTCCTTGAGTGGCCCAGCCAGAGCCCAGACTTAAACCCCATTGAACATCTCTGGAAAGACCTGAAAATAGCTTTGCAGCGACGCTCCTTACAGAGCTTGAGAGGATCTGCAGAGAAGAATGGGAGAAATACCCCAAATATAGGTGTGCCAAGCTTGTAGCTTCATACCCAAGAAGACTTGAGGCTGTAATCGCTGCCAAGGGTGCCTCAACCAAGTACTGAGTAAAGGGTGTGAATACTGATGTACATGTAATATTTCAGTTTTTTATTTTTAATATAAATGTGCAAACATTTCTACAAAACCTTTTTTGCTTTGACATTATGGGGTATTGTGTGTAGATTGATGTGAAAAAAAGGAATTTAATCCATTTTGGAATAAGGCTGTAACATAACAAAATGTGGGGAAAGTGAAGGGGTGCGAATACTAACACATATATCTAAGCTAACACGTATATCCAAACTAACACATATATCCAAACTAACACATATATCTAAACTAACACGTATACCCAAACTAACACATATATCCAAACTAACGCATATATCTAAACTAACACATATATCCAAACTAACACTTATATACAAACTAACACGTATACCCAAACTAACACATATATCCAAACTAACACATATATCCAAACTAACGCATATATCTAAACTAACACATACATACAAACTTACACTTATTTACAAACTAACACACATATCCAAACTAACACATATATCTAAACTAACACATATATCCAAACTAACACATATATCTAAACTAACACATATATCTAAACTAACACATATATCTAAACTAACACATATACCCAAACTAACGCATATATCTAAACTAACACATATATACAAACTTACACTTATATACAAACTAACACACATATCCAAACTAACACATATATCCAAACTAACACATATACCCAAACTAACACATATATCCAAACTAACATCCAAACTAACACATATATCCAAACTAACACATATATCTAAACTAACACATATATCCAAACTAACACATATATCCAAACTAACGCATATATCTAAACTAACACATACATACAAACTTACACTTATTTACAAACTAACACACATATCCAAACTAACACATATATCTAAACTAACACATATATACAAACTAACACATATATACAAACTAACACATATATCCAAACTAACACATATATCCAAACTAAACAAAATTAAAAAAAAATCACTGTCCAGGAGAACGAACACCAGCCAGGATGACTGTGGGAACTGCTGGTCTGCATGGGCTAGCAATTAGCTTAGCCTGCCCCGCTTCTGCGTCCTGTCAGAGCGCCCTCGGTGTTACCTCTTCGGGTGCAGCTCCGGTCTAGGGCCCTGGTCTCTGGGCCCACAGGACGCAGCAGACCAGGCTCTCCCAGCTGATCCAGCACCAGCTTTCCCAGCCATCAAACGAAGACAAACTTAAAAGCAGAAGTGGACAAAGACCCTGCATGGACGTTACTGGGTGAGGCCGCCATCTTCCCACACCTGAACTCCGTAATGAGTCTCCACTTGTCACCAGTAGTCCAAATATCTGACAAATCCAGAATGTGATCATTTTAATAAAGATGGTTTTCACTACCAACAATGCACATGTGGGGAATACTGTACCGAGGAGAACCGTATTAACAAACAATGGATCTGAAGAACCTTGCACACAGAGCTGCAGAACAGTCCCCTAAACAATAGTGAGGTGCAGTATAAATTTGGTGTGAATGCCAACTGCAAATCCTATAATAATTTGTGCAAGGCTTAGCATGAATAATTAGCAAAACAATAGCCACAGAGGATGCTGCATACCAGCAGCAGGATGCTAGGACACTAAATGGCAGTGCAGCGGTGTCGCAAGTGAACAAGAGAGAGGGAGAGCAGATGGAGTTGGGGGGGGGCGGGGGGCTGCAGATCACTTTGTGATGAGAACCCCTACTCATAAGAGGAAGCAGCAGGGCTCATGGTTGTTTCAGTTTTGATTATCCAATATTGTTTGCCCGAGGGGATAGCTTCAAATATGTGGTGGTCAGACGTAGCGTGGGCTGCAGATAATCTTGCCGTGGCAGAGGGGCCTCTCTGCCACGGCAAGATTATCTGCAGCCGGCGGCATCTGGATGATATGCTTAAGTCTGGCTCTGTCCAGTAAGTTAGTGAGTTACCCAAATTAGAGAGAGCCAGGGAGGAGTTGAGGGTGCAGGAATGAAAAGTACACTCAATTTTCACAGTACAGTCATGTTCTTTCTCTTGTGACCTCTGTTGGTGATCAGCAGGAGCATCTCACAACTTCACAAGCTGTGCACTGCAAAGCGGATGCCCTGCAGAAATGACAAGCGAACAGTAATCATGTTGTAAAACACTACATTATTTGTAAGTAATTATGTTGCAATATACTGTAAAATAAATGCAGTTAATTAGGTTATAACATGCTCTGCAGTATTTATAACTAATCATACATGGCTCTATGTTGAAACACTATGCTGCTTACCTGCCCAACGTAGCATGGCTCCTCCATGTTGGGGAGCTGAAACGTGCAGTGAGATGACTGTGTGGGGACCAGCAGTTTAGATGAAGGACACTGGATTTCCAAAGGAGAGGACCTCCTCTCCCCATGGACCCACCACCCGCGGGGATGAGCACTGGGATAGGGTGCAATGCAGGCAAAGGCGGGGACCGGGGCGTGCCGACTTCTGGCATCGCAGACTGGTCTAGGAGGACCAACTGGGAGGAGACCCCGGGGTAGACCCAGAAGTCGCTGGGGGGACTACGTGTCCATTCTGGCCTGGGAACGCCTTGGGGTCCCTCGGGAGGAGCTGGAGGGCGTTGCTGGGGAGACGTCTGGAGTGCCCTGCCTTGCTGCCACCGCGACCCGACCCCGGAGAAGCGGCTGATGACGAGAGATGAGATGCGAGATGAGAGAGGACCTTCTCTTCTGGTTTGTTTAGCAAAATACAGGTTATGGGCCACAACACTGGTTAAAAAAGCCATAAATCTCCGCACCTGGCACGCCATCACTTTGCGATTGTTATCAACGACTCTTTCCTCCTATCACCCCTATGCTAATCTTTTGTTCTGATAAAGTCAAAAAATGTTTGTGATAGCACCTTTAACAACAGTTGTGTTGAGATGGACTCGACTAGCCTGCGACAGACAGGGAATACACCCTCTGCAGGGTCTTTTTGGTGATATAGATGTCACGTGGTTGTCTTCCCGCTTCATAACCCGCAGGTTTTGGTCCCCATTAACTTGAACACCGAGAAGGGGCCTCTCCTGAACCATACATTGACTTTAGAGCACTGAGCTCCAGGTTGCTGGGGCTGCACTTGCAGGCCAGCTAATTGATTGGATCAATCCAACCAGGTGCTGCAACATGGCGTCTTCCAAGACATAATAAAGGTGCACTTGAACTGTCGCTGTAGAGAGAGTATAGGAGAGAGCAAACACCTCTGTGTTGCATCAGAACTGAGGTTCATGGGCGTGCGGGTAGCGTGACGGTCTATTCCGTTGCCTAGGAACCCGGTTCGAATCCCCGTGTTACCTCCGGCTTGCGCGGGCGTCCCTACAGACATAATTGGCCGTGTCTGCGGGTGAGAAGCCGGATGGGGGTATGTGTCCTGGTCACTGCACTCGCACCTCCTCTGGTCGGTCGGGGTGCCTGTTCGTGGGGTGGCGTGATCCCTCCACGCGCTACGTCCCCCTGGTGAAACTCCTCACTGTCTGGTGAAAAGAAGCGGCTGGCGACTCCACGTGTATGGGAGGAGGCATGTGGTAGTCTGCAGCTCTACCCGGATCGGCAGAGGTGGGTGGAGCAGCGAGCGGGACGGCTCGGAAGAGTGGGGTAATTGGCCGGACACAATTGGGGAGAAGGGGAGGGGGGGGATATTACGTTCATTGTGTCTGGTGTGTTTCTCCATAGCTTCTCATACTGTTAGCCTGTCAGTTGGTGATCCAGCAACTGACAGACGCAGAACAGACAGCTGCGGGAGCCTGGTCTGAGATCTCTGCTATGGCGGTGTTAAATGGAGAACCGAAGCCCAAGAACATTATCCAAATGATGACCTCACATATTAAATTCACATCCTGATTAATGAGCGGGAGCTTTCTGTCGATGGAAGCGGGGGCAGTTATCTCTGCCTCCCGCTCACTTGTCCTCGCATCCGGTTACGTGATGTGGTCACGACTCGAGGGTTAGGGTTAGGGTTAGGATTAGGGTTAGGGGTAGGGTTAGGGGTAGGGTTAGGATTAGGGGTAGGGTTAGGGTTAGAGTTAGGATTAGGGGTAGGGTTAGGGTTAGGGTTAGGGTTAGGGTTCTATCAGATCGTGACCACATCACCTAAATCGGGTCATAATCGTAATGGTATCACGATTATTAATTAACGAGACGCCATCACGAAAGTCCGTGCGACTGGGTTGGGTCTCTTTCCTCTCGTCCTCCGGGAACCGGATTGAACCACGTCCACGCTGCTCTGCGGTTTGATATGCCAGCTGCGGCGGCGGTTTTTAGCGCTTCCTGTTTACACCTTCTCCTCCACAAACTTCATTTTTTTTTAGGGTTGACTGATGAGTGCTTCCTTGTTTGAGGTTGTGCTCGGGCGCTTGACTGTTGCTCATATTACTTTTAGGGTGTGGGGGTGTGTGGTTTATTGGCCCATCACCGGCGGCGCAGCAGTATTACATTGCATTTGCATTCTAATTCCGTACAAATCCACTGCTTGTTCAATGGGCCTTAGTGAGATGGATGCACAGGTTTATAATAAACAGGGGATATCATTATGCAAATGGGGGGGTGAATATTACACCCAGGAGTCATAAAAATGTCTGTGATGTGGCGCGCGCTCGGTGGTGGAGACTTGGAAGAAGAAAAAAAGCCTTCCACAACACCGCTCATTGCCTTATGCAAACGTCATTATGGAGAGATTAGAAAGCGAGAGGCGACGCGGGGACCGTGAAGCAGCTCTCGGGTGCAGAGCAGATCGGCTTGGCTCGGTAGTCTGTCTATTCTGTCTGTAGCACAGCGGTTAAGAGTTGATTGCACGGAGGATGTACATGGTTTTTAATAATCAGATTTGCTGAGCACAAAGCAGCTCTAATTTGTTTTATTTTATTTTTTTTTGTAATTGGCATTTTTAGATGGCTGTTCAGCAGGAGAGAGGGAGTGGAAGGAGAGGAAGAAGGGCTGTGAACGAGGCGTTGCATTGAGTCAGTGTGTTTATAGAGACTGTCTGTGAAGCCCGCCCAGTTGTGACATAAATATAATTGCATATATTGAAATAAATATCCATCCGTCCACTATTTAACCGCCTATCCTGCTCTCGGGGATGCTGGAGCCTATCCCAGCAGGCACTGGGTGGCAGGCGGGGAGACACCCTGGACAGGCCGCCAGGCCATCGCACTCTCACTCTCACTCTCTCACACCTAGGGAAGATTTTTTTCTAGTACGGCCGAGTCACCTGACCTCCACGTCTTTGGACTGTGGGAGGAAACCGGAGCACCCGGAGGAAACCCACGCAGACACGGGGAGAACATGCAAACTTCACACAGAGGACGACCCGGGACGACCCACCAACGTTGGACTACCCTGGGGCTCGAACCCAAGACCTTCTTGCTGTGAGGCGACCGCACTAACCACTGCGCCACCGTGCCGCCCCGAGATGAACATATAAAATAAATATAAATATTATATATTGTAGTGACCTACTTGCAGGTTACGTATTCACCATGCGGGCCAGAGACGGCCCCTTTAAGTCAGTGGGCGGGGGTTAGCGAAAGGGAATTGTGGGTAGACACGAGGCTGAGGTTTAGCAGAATGAACTGCTGACTTAGTTTGAGTTGGAGGAAATAAACCACCCCGCGGCTGTGCGGTGAAAAGGAGAAGTGGTCTCGTTTCCTTTCTTTCATCCTCCTCATTGGTGACCCCGTCGTGAGCCATGGAGGACGAAGCTCCCAGTGCAGCGGCAGTGACTAACGCCGTCACGCTCAAACTGCCCGACTTCTGGGGACCGGCTGCGGCAGCGTGGTTCGCTCACACCGAAGCCCAGTTCGCGATTAGCAGCATCACCGTGGATGAGACCGAGTACTACTACGTCGTGGCGGCACTCGGAACATCCACGGCGTCACGGATATTGGACCTGCTGCAAGCCCCGCCGCCCGTACGGTACGGTTAGGAGACACTTGCTGCAGGCTTTTGAGGGCCCGAAAGCTCTGGCGTTATCCAGGAGCATGGTCCGTTGATGGACTGTAGACCAGGGAGCTGTTGTGTTGGGGATGAAATCCCCTGAGACCCGCAGCAGCTGTCTGTAAACCAGTTCAGCGGACGAAGACTGGAGGTCCTTCTTAGGGGCGGTCCTGAGGCCCAGCATAACCCGGGGAAGTCTGTCGACCCAGCTGCTATCCTTGTGGCTGGCCCGAAGAGCGGCCTTCACAGAGGGATGACACCGCTTGCACAACCCATTGGACAGCGGGTGCGGTGGAACTTCATCCCTATGCTCTCTGCAACTGAGTTCCACAGCTCAGATGCAAACTGTGAGCTCCGGTCCGAGGAGAGGTCAGATGGGGGGCTGAACCGGGCAACCCAGGTCCCGATGAACGCCCAGGCTACGTCAGTGGACGTCGTCGATGACAGTGGGACGGCTTCTGGCCATCGAGGCGTCCTGTCCACCATGGTGAGGAGGTAAGTAAAACTGTGGGAGGGGGCAGGGGGGCCACTAAGTCCACGTTTACGTGGTCGAACCTCCCGTCGGGCACCGGGAACTGTGCCAGGAGGGCTGTGGTGTGGCGGTGCACTTCAGAGCACTGGCACTCTACGCAGGTGTCAGCCCAGTCTCTCATGTCTTTTTTGAGCCTGTGCCAGACGAACTAGTTCTGCCACTAGTCTTTGAGACGGCTTTTTTGCCAGGGTGGGAGAGGCCAGAGATAGCGTCGAATTCACGCCGCTTCCAGCCAGTGGGAATGACGGGCCGAGGCCGACCCGTGGAGACGTCGCACAGAAGCGTGGTGCCAGCGTCGTCGAAAGCCACGTCCTCTAACTGCAGCCCTGTGACAGCCGTCCTGAAAGCCTGCATGTCCGGGTCGGCGGCTTGATCAGCTGCCATGCGAGCAGTCAAGACCCAAGTGGACGGCCCCCGCAATGGCCCGGGAGAGGCAGTCGGCGGCGAGGTTGGTTTTGCTGTACGTCCGTGGAGAAATCCGAGATGAAGGAGAGCTGTCGTTGCTGGCGGGCGGACCACGGCTCAGCCACCTTGGTCATGGAGAACGTCAGTGGTTTATGGTGCACAAACGCCGTGAACTGGCGGGCCTCCAGCAGGGAACGGAAGGGTCGAACGGCGAGGTAGAGAGGGAGGAGCTCCCGATCGAAGGTGTTATACTTCCGTTCGCTGGGGGGTAACTGTCGGCTGAAGAAAGCGAGCGGCTGCCAAGCGCCGTTCACCCACTGCTCGTGCACCGCCCCGACTGCATAGTCCCAAGTGTCTGTAGTAATGGCGATCGGAGCCTTGGGTGACGGGTGCGCCAGCATTGTTGCGTCAGCCAGTGCAGCCTTAGTGTCAACAAACTCTTTGTCCGTCTCCGCACACCAGTCCACAGTGTTTGGCGGCCTTGCCTTTCAGCGCCTCATGGGTGCTACGGGACCTGCCTTTTGTTTTCGTTTATCTAGACGACATCCTCGCCGCCAGCACCTCCAAAGCGGAACACCTGTCCCACCTCTGGACTCTTTTCGAGCGGCTCAGCCAGCACGGGCTGATTGTCAAAGTGCCAGTTTGGGCTGACAACCATCGACTTCCTCGGACACTGAGTCACCAAAGACGGGGCGGTACCCCTCCCGCCAAAGGTGGACGCCATCGTGACCTTACCGCGACCGCTCACAGTCAAGTCCCTACAGCAGTTCCCGACGTGATCCTGTCGCCGTTAAGGAGCTGCTGCTGCGGCGGTGACTGTTGTGTCTCCAGGCAGGGGTGAAAATGTTTGGGCAGGAAAAAACGCGGCCACGCCGTGCTGTTGACCAGCCAGGAGACATTTGTCAGCTTCCTCGGCCAGAGCACGACGGTCGGTGATGGCGGTGTTGGCTAAAGCAGCCCGTACCTGAGAAGGCAGCTGTCGCAGAAACAGTTGCATGAAGAGGAAGTCGGGCTTGTGCTGCTCTCCCAGGAGATCCAGCATCCTGTCTATAAGTTCAGACGGCTTAACTGTCACCGAGGGCCTGTAGAGAGAAGAGCCGGCTGGCCCGCTCAGCGTCAGGAAGTTAAACGTTTCCAACAGGTGAGCCCTGAGTGTCTCGTATCTATCCTGCTGCGGAAGATTTTTCAGGAGGCTCACCACTCTGGCTGCTGTTGAACTCCCGAGAGCCGACGCCACATTTTGTGGCGTCCGGCCGCGGTGATTTCCCGCAATGCGAACTGCGCTTCTGCCTGGGCGAACCAAGCCGAGGCTGAAGAATCCGGGAACTCCGGCAGCTTGAGAGAAACCGCATTAGTCGTCGTGTTCATAAAGAGTCGTCTGTGGAAACGTCCAGCAGACAAACGTGGAAATTGCAGGAAAGTAGAGACGAACAGTTTCTCCCACTGACTGCACGAATTCGTGTGTCTTTTACTCTTCCTACAAAATCATCATCTCAGCAACATGGCGCTGCTCCCGCCATCGTCGCCTCGCTCCGCCCTCTCAACCCGGAAACGCTTTCTTAAAGGGCCCGCGTCCACCTGTTATGGTGAATTGTGCCCATATAGTCCACTACACAATATTATATATATATACATACATATAATAATCATAATAATTGTAAATATAAATATATAATTATATAATATATTAATAATAATATATATGTATATAAAAATATATACAAAAAATAAATATAATTGCAAATATAATTGAAATGAATATAATAATAGGGGAATAAGAAACAAAGTGGTTAGTTACGTGCCCCTAGTTAAATCTTATGGAACGTGGTTTGTTTTTGTTTTTTTCGCTTCAAATTGTGAACGTACTGAGAGGGGTTTTCTTGTCAAGCACCGTGGCTGCTAACCTTGGAGTCACCTGAAGAGTCCTCCTACCACGACTCAACTTGATCCACATCCATGTGCAGCAGCACCTAAAGGGAGGCTGAAGGGGCCTTAATAGCATGCGGGCGCACGTCTACTTCCCGCGTTAGCACCTTATCTTGAAGTCACATTTCGTGAAAGCAAACACGATAACCCAGCCTCCACAGACGCTGGCTTGCTCACAGGTTGTATTAAAACTCTTTATCAGTGTTGTCACCGTTCACTTTTATTGCACTCGTCCTCGTGGTCACGGCTGAATTAAGCTGTATCAGACTTTATCTTAGCAGAGCACGTGCGTGATGTATTCATAAGCTCCGTTTTAAGCAATGCAGAGGGGGGGCTTATAGCCTGGCTGGTGGCACGGCCGTGATGAATGGCTGCCAGGGGCTGGCGGTGCCCGCTGATGGATGGAGAGAAAGTATGCTAATGGCCTATTGTTAAAAAAAAAAACCCTTCGCCTCCTCTAAGTTATAGCATGGTGAAAGCCTGGGCTGCAATCTCACCAATTTGTCACAACCCAAAGGTTCAAGTGTCAGAAATGAAAAAGGGGGAAAGGAGAGGGACAGCGGGGTGATTTTAAGCCAAACGCCCTTATGAAACCCAATAGAGTGATGCTGTAGGTGCTGAAGTACCCGGTGCGGTGTGCTTCATGGCATGTAGCTGTACCCTGTGAAACAGATATGCTGTTTGGGGGGGGGGGTGTATTATTCTTACACTCTGCTCATTTGTGCAGGGGAACATTTGCTTCCCGCTTCCAGCTGTTGTAGGATTGGCCAGATAATGCTGCACCTCTACAGAAGATGAGGCTGAGTCATCCTGCACACAGTGTGGGTTGGGCACATGTAGCAATCTCAGACCATGTAGTCGGAGTAATGACGTCACTTACCACCGAGTCCTATTCGGTAAAACGTCTGTACTGATTGATGTGGGGGGATAATTAAGTAGCCATGGCATCTGGCCCACTCAGAAACAAAGGACGGGTAATGTTACAATGTTACGGTTTCGTTTAGCAGACACGTTTTATCAAAGCGACGTGCATGTGAGAGTTAATACAACACCAGCAAGGGTCCGGTCAGGAGGCGACAACAAAGGTAAGTACCAAAAAACTAGGTTCAAGTCCGACAGGACATAGGTGTCAACAGGCAGTGCACAAAGGCAAGGCATAGGGTGCATCGAAGCATTTTTTAAACAAACAATATTCACTTACATAAATAACAGCTGTTTTATTTCATTTCATTTAATTTTTTTAATTGCCCCCCTTTTTTCACCCACCCTTGTACCCGGCCAATCACCCCGCTCTCCGAGTCGTCCCGGTTGCTGCTCCGCCCAGTGGCGGCTGGTGCTAAACATTTTTTTTTTGGGGGGGGGGGCTAATTTACCTTGGCGCAGCACACCTGACCGCTGCTTTAATGTCCACACAGTCACGGAGGTATTAAGAAGGACAATGTAGCCTGTCGATTTTATCAGGGCTGGTAGACGGTGGATGATTGACAGGTGAGACGAGGCGTGGTGGTGGGTGTGAACATGATTGACAGCCACGAGCATTGTCCAATCACGTTAGATCAAAAAACATTAAAACAATACCGATTCACTGCCAATAAAAGTGGGCGTGTCTGGGGCGACACAGAACTGCGCCCCCTGGAAAATCTGAAGAAACCAATCAGACGGCAGCCTCAGGTCACCTGCTCGCCACAAGTTCGAGGGCTTACATAAGGTAGGGTTTGGCCGGCGCCCCTCACCCAGGAAGTATATGTATTCAGACAGGAAGTATATGTATTCAGACAGGAAGTATATGTATTCAGACAGGAAGTACATGTATTCAGACAGGAATCAACCAAATGCCATTTGAACCTATATTTAATGGCTGCTGACAGACTGAAAACACTTTTATTTCATCATTATTTGCACAATACAGCTACATTATATTTCACATGTTTAAGTTTTCATCTCTTGATATTTCGCCCTGTATTGGCCAGCCGCCACTGCTCTACACACGTCTCCTCCGATACACGTGGCGTTGCCAGCCGCTTCTTTTCACCTGACAGTGAGGAGTTTCGCCAGGAGGACGTACAGGCGCCCCGACCGACCAGAGGAGGCGCTAGTGCAACAAGCAGGACCCATACCCACATCCGGCTTCCCACCCGCAGACACGACCAATTGCCGTGTCTGCCCGACCAAGCCGGAGGTAACACGGGGATTCGACCAGCTGCCCCCCCTCCCCCGCCACATTACCAACAATAATGCCCTCCATCGTACCACTGCTCACCTCCAGTCCAAGCTCTCATCGGGTCCTCACAAAGCTCATTACAGGTCTCCAGCTGGAGCTCTTCAATGGACGGCTAGGTCTTCAGTAGCTCAGGAAGCAGGAACAACCGCTTCCCCCAGTCCGCAGCAGTGCAACACAAAGACAAATACACATATCTAAAACCTCCAAGATTACATATATCCAAAGTACAAAACAAGAGGAAACTATGAAACTACAGAAACACAACATATCCACAAAATTTAAAAATAAAAAGAATTCCACTGTCCAAGAGAGCTAACTGCTAGTCCTCAGGCCCACCGGATGCAGCAAACCAGGATCCCCCAGCCGATCCAACGCTAGCTCTCCCAGCCAGAGACCCTCGACAGACGTGCCCGCACTCCACAGGACGACACCAAAAACACAGCCAATGCCAGGCGAGGCCACTGCCAGACCGGAACTTCCGGTCTGCATGGGCTAGCAGTTAGCTTGGCCTGCCTCGTTTCCGCGTTCTGTCAGACCGCCCTCGGTGTTTCCTCTTTGGGCACTGCTCCAGGCAAGGCCGCGGTCCCTGGGCCCGCGGGACGCAGCAGACCAAGCTCCCCCAGCCGGTCTAGCACCAGCTCTCCCAGCCATCAGACGAAGACACAAACCCAGACGCAGACGCGGACACTGCATGGACGGCACTGGGTGAGGCCGCCGCAAACGTGAGTTCACGCCGCCATCTTCCCACCAGTTTGCTGTCCTTGCAGTTGTTTGGTTCCTTGCAGCTGTCTGGTTCCTTGCAGATGTTTGGTTCCTTGCAGCTGTCTGGTTCCTTGCAGTTGTTTGGTTCCTTGCAGCTGTCTGGTTCCTTGCAGCTGTTTGGTTCCTTGCAGCTGTCTGGTTCCTTGCAGCTGTTTGGTTCCTTGCAGCTGTTTGGTTCCTTGCAGCTGTCTGGTTCCTTGCAGCTGTTTGGTTCCTTGCAGCTGTTTGGTTCCTTGCAGCTGTTTATTTCCTTGCAGCTGTTTGGTTCCTTGCAGCTGTTTGGTTCCTTGCAGCTGTTAGGTTCCTTGCAGCTGTTTGGTTCCTTGCAGTTGTTTGGTTCCTTGCAGCTGTCTGGTTCCTTGCAGCTGTTTGGTTCCTTGCAGCTGTCTGGTTCCTTGCAGCTGTCTGGTTCCTTGCAGCTGTTTGGTTCCTTGCAGCTGTCTGGTTCCTTGCAGCTGTTTGGTTCCTTGCAGCTGTTAGGTTCCTTGCAGCTGTTTGGTTCCTTGCAGCTGTTAGGTTCCTTGCAGCTGTCTGGTTCCTTGCAGCTGTCTGGTTCCTTGCAGCTGTTTGGTTCCTTGCAGCCGTTTGGTTCCTTGCAGCCGTTTGGTTCCTTGCAGTTGTTTGGTTCCTTGCAGCTGTCTGGTTCCTTGCAGCTGTCTGGTTCCTTGCAGTTGTTTGGTTCCTTGCAGCTGTTTGGTTCCTTGCAGCTGTCTGGTTCCTTGCAGTTGTTTGGTTCCTTGCAGCTGTCTGGTTCCTTGCAGCTGTTTGGTTCCTTGCAGCTGTTTGGTTTCTTGCAGCTGTTTGGTTCCTTGCAGCTGTTTATTTCCTTGCAGCTGTTTGGTTCCTTGCAGCTGTTTGGTTCCTTGCAGCTGTTAGGTTCCTTGCAGCTGTTTGGTTCCTTGCAGTTGTTTGGTTCCTTGCAGTTGTTTGGTTCCTTGCAGCTGTTTGGTTCCTTGCAGCTGTCTGGTTCCTTGCAGCTCTCTGGTTCCTTGCAGCTGTTTGGTTACTTGCAGCTGTTTGGTTCCTTGCAGCTGTCTGGTTCCTTGCAGTTGTTTGGTTCCTTGCAGCTGTTTGGTTCCTTGTCGTCGCA
>NC_079228.1:9721561-9760201 GCF_029633865.1 Lampris incognitus
TAAATCCCGCTTTGACACGTCCCCCTCCTACCTCTTGCATCCGCCGATTAGAGTGAATTCAGCAGGAGAAACGAGCGAGGAGAAAAGCGCTCGTCCTGCGTGCTGGGATACATACGCTGTGGGCGCGTGGTAGATTGTGACGGTGTCGGCAGTGGAAAACCCCGCTAGACACCCTGCTCTGTGCACCTAAATACAGCTTCATCCGCTCTGACGTCTCCGCATGCACACGCACATGCCACACAAACGCCTGACATCCCTCTCCGCGCCGTATTGACCCGCGCCACTTTACGTTTCCCCCCGGCACTTTGTTTGATATCGTAGCGAATTCCGGGGGGGGGGGCAGTCGGGAATCCGCCACAGCCGCGGAGCGAACCCGGGTCGCCCGCACCACGGGCGGCTGTGCTAACCAGTCAACTAAAGGGTCCGACCAGTTAGCCAATCCGTGATCGTTACACTACCCACCTCCTCCCGGAAGCGCTTCAGCATACCAGCTCCCTCACGCCTCTGGGCGCACGCGCTCCCGATGGCTTCACGTTCTCACCATCCCACTTCCGACACCGACGTAGGGAATTCAGGAGCCACAGCTGGGAACCGCCGCCACAGCTGGGAAGCGAACCCGCTAACCAGTCAACTAAAGGGTCCGACCAGTTAGCCAACCGGCTAGCGAGTCTACGCATCCGTGATCGTTACACTACCCACCTCCTCCCGGAAGCGCTTCAGCATACCAGCTCCCTCACGGCTCTGGGCGCACGCGCTCCCGATGGCTTCACGTTCCCCCCATCCCACTTCCGACACCGACGTAGTGAATTCAGGAGCAGCCGGGAAGCGCCGCCACAGCTGGGAAGCGAACCCGCCAACCAGTCAACTAAAGGGTCCGACCAGTTAGCCAACCGGCTAGCGAGTCTACGCATCCGTGATCGTTACACTACCCACCTCCTCCCGGAAGCGCTTCAGCATACCAGCTCCCTCACGCCTCTGGGCGCACGCGCCCCCGATGGCTTCACGTTCTCACCATCCCACTTCCGACACCGACGTAGGGAATTCAGGAGCAGCCGGGAACCGCCGCCACAGCTGGGAAGCGAACCCGCTAACCAGTCAACTAAAGGGTCCGACCAGTTAGCCAACCGGCTAGCGAGTCTACGCATCCGTGATCGTTACACTACCCACGTCCTCCCGGAAGCGCTTCAGCATACTAGCTTCCTCACGCCTCTGGGCGCACGCGCTCCCGACGGCTTCACGTTCTCACCATCCCACTTCCGACACCGACGTAGGGAATTCAGGAGCCACAGCTGGGAAGCGCCGCCACAGCTGGGAAGCGCCGCCGCAGCTGGGAACCGCCGCCACAGCTGGGAAGCGAACCCGCTAAGCAGTCAACTAAAGGGTCCGACCCGTTAGCCAACCGGCTAGCGAGTCTACACATCCGTGATCGTTATAATATTGTAGCGAATTGGACCCGCCGCAGCCGGGACGCGTACCACGGGCGACTACTGGCGAGTTTCCATAGGAAGAACTCCAAGGGGAACTACCCCGTAGTCCGCCCTCTCGAGCGTCGCGCTTCCATGGCGATGTAGGAACCACGGGGCTCATGAGTTGACGTCAACATTATGCGACAGCATTCTCCGCGACGCAGTTACAGAGCAGGTAAATCTTCTCGTTTCTCCTCGAGGACTCGACCCCCCGCTGAACCTCGTCGGTCAGCCAACAAAGCCTGCACCTCCTCGTCTGTCCATTTCTCGGCTGATTTCTCAATTTCGCTTGATCGAATCCCTTAGCGCTTGCTACCACACAGGTTGGTTGCTGGCTTATAAAAATGGCGCTTGTTGCACACCGAAGTAGTAGGCTGGTTGCTTCCGGCGTTCAACCAATCAGCGTCGAGCCCCGCCCAGCAGGTTTTCAGGGCCTCTCGGAAGTACCTACCCCAGAGCAGGGACTACAGACGCTCCCGTAAAAGTCCCAGTAAGACTTCCGGTCAGGGGTAATTCCTCTAGTGGAAATACGAGCCAAGCTGCCGGCCCCCCTAAAACAGTGTTTCTCAACCCAGTCCTCAAGGACCCCCTATCCTGCATATTTTCTTTGCAACCCTGAATAGGTACCTGTTTGTAGTTATTCAACCAATCAGCAATGAATTTTGTCAGATGTTGCACACCTTGCATAATTAAGTGCTGCGAGATGATTGGTCGAGTAAGTACAAGCAGGGCTACCTATGCAGGGTTACAATGAAAATCTGCATGATAGGGGTTCCTTGAGGACTGGGTTGAGAAACGCTGCCCTAAAGGGTTCGGGTAGTTCCGCTGGTGGAAAATGATCAGTCGACTAAAGGCTCCGACCCGTTAACCCAGGGCTAGCGAGTCGGTGCGCGTTACACTAACCCCCCTTCCTTCAGGAAGCGCGTCCCCGCGATGGGGACTCGCTGATGACTAGCGAGTCTAGTCATCCGCGGTCGTTACAACATTATACCAGCCCACGACGACAGGGGACGCAATAAAGTGGATTAACCTGTCGGGACGCACCACCGGGTCCATGCTGGGGGTACACTTTTCGCATTTCATAAGCGACACTTTTATCGTCACACACGTCAATTACCTCACCACTCTGAGCAAACACCACCCCATTCCAGTCTTGCATCACCCCCGCACCCTCATGGGAGGATTTTCCTTCGTATCGCGGGTCATTATTCCCTCCTCCAGTTTATCTCACCCTCCAACTATGACCCGAAGTGATCTGTTTCCTCATCATAATGTGCCCGGACCACCGGTTTCGCTGACCTTGCTTAACGCCTCTTCTCTGACGCCCTTACCTCCACCCTATCTCCCCGCCCCCCTCCCCTCGGTCCCAGCCTTTTGCCATGCCCTATTTGTTGCTGCTCCTCAGACAATTTCATTAAGATGATGTCAGGATAGACTGGACTCATTCTGTATTATGCTTACTCGCGGAGATACGGGGTGCCATGTCTTTTCTTCCTTTTTGCTGGTTTACCTGGCTCAGCTTGCTCTCTAAAAGTGAATATAAAAAGGCCTAGATAAGACAAACGTGTCAGAATAATGCCATTGGTTGGATTCCATAAATCCAGGGTTTTTATCTAGGCTTCATATTCTTTAGTAGGTGGGAAGGAGTGACTGCACATTAACAGCCGGCGGGGTTTGGGGCACAGGGCAAAATTATGATATTTGAAACTGGTGATAAATGTCACTCAGCCACATCTAATGCCCCATAAGCCCTACGCTGTGCCCCATATGCCACACAGTACACTATATCTGCTGCACGCTGAGCTTCATGGCGTCTCCGCAGCCTGTACGTCAGAAGTGAGCCTGCACCTGTTCACAGCGAGACAAAAGTTATCAAAAGATACGTTGGATTTATTCGTTTGGTTTTTTTGTTTTGTTATCATCAAGACTTATTTCCCACCGTTATCCTTTCACAGGGGAGAGACACTCCTGTAAACGACAGCTGATTCGTTTATTTACACTCACGCTTGTTGAAGGCCGGCTTCCTGTTTGGTCATGCCGGCTTCCTGTTTGGTCATGCGCCGTTTTTTAGAACATTTTCCAGCTTCTCCCGAGCATATCCAGCTGCAGCCACAGCACGATCTAAAGACACACCCACTTTTCTACAAGACACACCCACTTTTCTACAAGACACACCCGCTTTTCTACGAGACACACCCACTTTAATACATGACACACCCACTTGGTTAAGTTTAGGCATGCGTAGCTCGATGGTTAGCGTTAGGCTTAAGGGTCAGGGAGGGTGTCTGTCCAGCCCCCCTCCAGGAGTTTGGTACCAGATCCTATGCTATATGTGTGGAGGTGAGCCCAAATAGTTGGTGCCGCGCCACCTCCCGCACCAGCTCAGGCTCCTTCCCTGCCGGAGAGGGGACATTCCACGTCACGAGGACCAGTCTGCACGCCCCGGTCCTTGGCAGAATGCAGGCCTGCCTGCTGCCAGGCCTGCATTCCAGCCTACCCCAATGTTCATCCCCGCGGGTGGTGGGTCCACAAGGTGAGGGAATCAGGGTCGCCTCTATATGACTGTGAGTCGCTGGGGGGGATGGGGGGACGCTGTGACTGTTTTGTGTGCTTATGCACCGAATAGCAGTTTGGAGTATCCAGCCTTCTTGGAGTCTCTGGGTGGTGCACTGGATAGGGTTCCTCCTGGGGACTCTAGTTAGGTATGGTTTTCCATGAACTTTGTGAAACCTTCATGAACTGTCATATGCTTATAAGATTATTTATCATTGTAGGTCCTCCCAAGCCAACGTCAAGGTCAGAAGACTACACTTCACGATGCATGGGTGTGTTTAAACAAGGACTATGGGTGGGTCCTGACAAGGAAATGTGCCTGTATGGCTGGCCTAGGCTCGTTATAGCAGCCCTTCAAGTTAGGATTCAAGTTAGTTCATTTTAAACTTAATAAGCCAACTGCCTGCACCAGTCAGCCAACTGCACGCACCAGTCAGCCAGCTGCACGCACCAGTCAGCCAACTGCCTGCACCAGTCAGCCAACTGCACGCACCAGTCAGCCAGCTGCACGCACCAGTCAGCCAACTGCACGCACCAGTCAGCCAACTGCACGCACCAGTCAGCCAACTGCCTGCACCAGTCAGCCAGCTGCCTGCACCAGTCAGCCAACTGCCTGCACCAGTCAGCCAGCTGCCTGCACCAGTCAGCCAACTGCACGCACCAGTCAGCCAGCTGCACGCACCAGTCAGCCAGCTGCACGCACCAGTCAGCCAACTGCCTGCACCAGTCAGCCAACTGCCTGCACCAGTCAGCCAACTGCATGCACCAGTCAGCCAGCTGTTTGCACCAGTCAGCCAGCTGCACGCACCAGTCAGCCAACTGCCTGCACCAGTCAGCCAACTGCACGCACCAGTCAGCCAGCTGCACGCACCAGTCAGCCAACTGCATGCACCAGTCAGCCAACTGCACGCACCAGTCAGCCAGCTACCTGCACCAGTCAGCTTTGCTCTTGGAAAGCCTCAGGGAAGTGTGTTCGGCCAGCACCAGTCAGCAGCATTGACTTTTCAAGGCCAAAAAAAAAGACACGCATCCCCCAAGTCTGCTCAAGAGACACCCACCCCAAACCGCATGAGGTATACATGTACTGATCCACCGTCTGCTGACCATCCAACCTCTCACGAGAGCTGTAGGGAACTTCATAAAACCCAGCAGCAGTATTTACAAGTGTAGATGAACCATTGTTTAAATAGGGGATCTGAAGCAAAGCAACACAGTTAAACCCTCTGGTGGAATTACTTGATGCTACTGGACGCAAGACCTGTTCTGCACTTAAACACCCTACACCTTATGACTTTGAGTGCCCTTAATGTTAGGTGAGATTTTTTTTTTGCATTTGAATATTTCTTTACAAAAGTCTTCGGTATTCAAAAACTGAAGATGCATTAAAAACACGTTATACGGTTAATAATCAGTTACCCAAACTAAATTATTCAAATAAATAAAAACATATTTAATCAGGACCCCTGTTGAAATAAAATCACCATATTATTATGATAAAATAAAACGTCTTTTATATCAACAAACGATAGATTAACTGCAGCTGATATGACATTGTCTACTAAGTCAACTTATCAACCATATATAATAATAATAATTATTATTATTATTATTATTATTATTATTTACTGAATATGGAGCTGCCAGGGAAGAGGAGAAGAGGAAGGCCAAAGAGGAGGTTTATGGATGTGGTGAGGGAGGACATGCGGGTGGCTGGTGTGACAGAGGAAGCTGCAGAGGACAGGAAGAGATGGAAACGGATGATCCGCTGTGGCGCCCCCTAACGGGAGCAGCCGAAAGTAGTAGTAGTAGTAGATTATTATTATTTCCCCTTTTTCTCCCCAGTTGTATTTTGCCAATCACCCCACTCTTCGCTGCTCCACCCCCTCTGCCGATCCGGGGAGGGCTGCAGACTACCACATGCCTCCTCTCATACACGTGGAGTCACCAGCCGTCTCTTTTCACCTGACAGTGAGGAGTTTCACCAGGGGGACGTAGCGCGTGGGCGGATCGCGCTATCCCCCTTTGTTCCCCCTCCCCGACCGGCCATGGGAGGCGCTAGTGCAGCGACCAGGACACATATACCCACATCTGGCTTCCCACCCGCAGACACGGCCAATGTGTCTGTAGGGACGCCCGACCAAGCCGGAGGTAACACGGGGGGGGGGGGGTCGAACTGGCGATCTCCGTGTTGGTAGGCAACGGAATAGTCCGCCATGCCACCTTCAGCAAAATATTTGGAATGATTCGAAGCTTCTTCAGCTGGCCTATAGCTCTCTCTGCATGGATCCTCACATTTGAAAGACTTCGTGATTCATCCACGTCTTTGGCTGGCAGTCGACTTTTTTCCTTTTGTGAATTTAAGGATCTTTAGATAAGCACCCTTTTTGGCAAGTTCATCTTCCACCAGAAACCCTTTCTCTGCTAAAATACAGCCCTCTGGGTAAATATTTTCTAAAATTCCTGACTCCTTAGTTATTTGTTTGTCAGAGACGCAGCCACCCCAGCCAGACGATAGAAACATGACAGCCCCAGCAGGGCTTATTCTTCTCAAATACCCGGAGGTATTGTTGTGCTCTTAAATCGACCAAGTCTGTGCCCTAGCAGTCAGACTTTTTGGTCACTCAGTGAAGACTTCTGTACAGTCATTAATGCAGACACGTCTCTGTATTTTCTTTTTAAATGCATTAGGTAGAGTCAGGGGAATTTCAGCCCTGCTAGGCCAGGTGATGAGATTCTGCAGGGCTGAGGCTATTCCTCGGAACCAGGATCTATAAATTTTGGACAGCATAGTGGTTGTCAAATCATAGCGATGGGCAGTGTCCTTGCAGAGGACAGACTGGATTATTGCAGTGGAGAACTGAATCAACAGTTCCTGAGGCAGGTTGAACTCCCTGAGCTGGCAGAGAGAGTACATCCTCTGCTGGGCCTTTTCGATGGTTGTGTCTATGTTGGACGCCCGCCTTTGGTCCCGGGAGATTGTGGAACCCAGAAGTCTGTGGGGGGGGGGGGCAGTGTTGTGGGGCTCTTGCTGGAGTCCATTGTCATCTCCACAGTTTTGAGCGTGTTCAGCACCAGGTTGTCATGGCCCCACCAGAGGACCAGCTGATCAACCTCCCGTCTCTATGTAGACTCATCACCAGCCCGGATAAGACCAATGATGGTTGTGTTGTCTGCCAACTTCAGGAGTTTGTAGGGTGACACGCCATACGGGCCCGAGGGCCTTCCTGGTCTTCTGTCTCTGGAAGAACTGGCACACATCCTCAACACAGATCCTGAGTTCGGGTGGAGGATCGGCGGGGAGGGGAGAGTGGCCGGAGAAGGTGGCTGGAGAGGGTGAGGGGTGTGGAAGTTTGCTTTTCAAACCTGCAGTAAAACCCATTTAGGTCGTCAGCCAGTTGGTGGTTCCCTGCAGTCTGGGGAGGGGGGGGGTCTCCTGTAGTTGGCCATGTCTTTCTAACCTCTCCAGACTGATGATGGGTCGTTGGCAGAAAGCCTGTTTTTCAGCTTTTCAGGGTAGCAACTTGTTGCCACTCTGGCCTCCTTTGTGAGTGTATTTCTGGCTTTGTCGTACCGGATCCTATCTCCACTCCTGTAGGCCCCCTCTGGCCTGGCGAAGCTGCCTGCGTTTTGCTGTGAACCAGGGCTTATTGTTGGAAAGGTACAGAAAGTGTTGGTGAGCACACGCGGTTCCTCGCAGAAGCTGATCAACTTTTGTGAGGACGCACTTGCACCAAGCCGCAACTATGCAGCGACGGTGCCCTTGCAAAATGGTGTCGGTGGGGGGGGGGGGGCTTGACGCTTTTAGCATATAGGTTGCTAGCTCGAAGGTTGTTGTTGTTTCACGTAGCAACGGGAACTCTGAAAACAGAAGGGGAGGAGAATTCCGAGTCGGCCAATGGCAGGCTTACACTATACATCCGGGGAGTCAGACTAGAGCGCATGCCACGTACTCGCAACGTCCTCGGTCCAGTTACAGCCAGGGACCGCAGTGGTTAGCCTGGTCGCCTGACAGCAAGAAGGTCCTGGGTTCGAGCCCCGGGGTACCCCATGTGGGTGTGGGTGTGGGCGTCGGCCCTGTGACGGACTGGCAGCTGTCCAGGGTGTCTCCCCGCCTGTCGCCCAATGACTGCTGGGATAGGCTCCAGCATCCCGAGCGCAGGATAAGCGGTTCAGATAATGGATGGATGGCTGGCTGAATGGACCATTGTTGCACGACACGTTATACCCATCTCTCTCTCTCTCTCTCTCTCTCTCTCTCTCTCTCTCTCTCTCTCTCTCTCCCCCCCCTTGTTTCCTGTCCTCCTCTTCACCGTCCTATCCAATTAAAAGTGTCCGCCAGCAGCTTCCTCGAAAACGGAGCAGATTTCCACCCATTTAGTATGAACGTTTGAACTGTGACGTGTACTTCGTTCTGTCTGTTTTCCAGTGTTATCACACATTACATACCGGGGGGGGGGAGCAGTTCCTTCTTCTCAGTAAGACTCAAAAAAAACTTTGCGCTTTGAATAATTTATTCATCTAGTCAGTGGAAGAACAGCAGACTGAATGAAGCGCTGACAATGAGCTGCCTGACAGACAATATGACAGTATCGGAGTTTTTTTTCTTCTTCTTCTCCAAATACTCAAAACTGTCAAAGTGCAAACAGTTTCCAACGGAGGGGTTCTCATTTTGGCTATGAGGCAGATTTAAAAGGACTTAATTTTCGTATTTTGGGTCATATGAGATTGTAACTAAGTATCCACTTCAGTTCGGTGCGTATCTGATTTCGTGTACCTTTTCATTTCACATCCAGCTCATCACATTTTGTAGTCCACGTCATCACCTGATGTGACCTTCAGCGTCCGGACAGGAGAGTGGTCCTGGGAGTGGTGGAGGTTATGATGGGGCCACGCCATCAGCGCGGTCATTGGTTCCTGACAGTGAAACAAGCACATCAGCTGTCCCACTGGCCTCCACATCCCCCCGCTTTCTCCGTCCCTCCTTTTGTCTCCTCTGATTAATGTCCTGGTAGGAGAGGAGGAGGAGGTAACGAGGGAAGAGAGCGGAGGAAAGGAGAGGTGACTAAAGCTTTGGGACGTGCCCAGGGAGATCCTGAAGGAAGAGCAACACTGCCCCCAACAGGCTGTTAGACCTCTCTGGCGCACGAGGGCTGGAAAGATGGAGAGCACTAAGACGCACGCTCTCATCCTGATTCCCAGTGAACGAATAAAGATGGGAGACGTGGCATCTCCTGGAAGCATATTCGGGAGAAAAGCGAATCATTTTATTTCTTTATTTTTAATCTTTTGGAAGAAAACAAAATACAGCTACTGGCAAATGGCCCCAATTGAGTTATTAACAGCCTTTAAAAAAACAATTAGTAACTTTTTCCTACTACTACTACTTTCGGCTGCTCCCGTTAGGGGGCGCCACAGCGGATCATCCGTTTCCATTTCTTCCTGTCTTCTGCGTCTTCCTCTGTCACACCAGCCACCTGCATGTCCTCCCTCACCACATCCATAAACCTCCTCTTTGGCCTTCCTCTTCTCCTCTCCCCTGGCAGCTCCATATTCAGCATCCTTCTCCCAATATACCCAGCATCTCTCCTCCACACATGTCCAAGCCATCTCAATCTTGCCTGTCTTGCTTTGTCTCCAAACCGTCCAACCTGAGCTGTCCCTCTAATATAATCGTTCCTAATCCTGTCCTTCCTCGTTACTCCCAGTGAGAATCAATTAGTAACTTTTTCCAAATCTCTAAAATGTATGAAAAACAAATGTCCAAATATTATTCTTTGCATTTGAACAATTTAAAGTAATTTAACCCCTGGAATATTGTATTGTCCTATTTTATTTTATTTTATTTTATTTTATTTTATTTTATTATCTCTTTTGAATTTACCATTTCTGTTTCCTTGTTTTGTTCTCATTGTCTTTGACATGTTTGACGTACTGTTCTTAGCCTACCCTTCTGTTATACCGTATGCTGGCTTTGCCGATGTGTTTGTACAGACTAATCCGGCGCAGTACCGGAAGTTAACGAGTCACCATTACTGCGGTGGCGCGTCCCTACAATGCACGCGCGCGCGCTTGAATGCAAGCTGTGCTAAGAAGTGTACAATTTTCTACTTTTGTCTTTTTAACATTATTTAACGTTACATTTGACCACGATGTCTAGGACGTTGGGAAGAAGTTGTGCAGTTCCCGGCTGCTCAACGGTTGTGGCAAACTTCAAGTTTGCAAAAAGACTGAATGCGAAATACACAAGCCTTTACTTCATGAAGATTGCCCCTGGCTGAGACCATACAGTTTACATAGATTCCCTGGTCGTGCAGAGGGCCAGGATGTTCGCCAGAAGTGGATTAAGAATACCACCACAAAGGACTTTGTTCCCAATAAAAACAGCACGGTAGGTTTTGGTTAACAGTCGACAACCTATATTCATCTCACAGTGACTAACGTTAGCATACAGCTGCCTAGCCCAACATGGTGAAACACCTCTTAACGCTAACACTAATTCTAATTTAGTGTTAGCTTAAAGACGTTATTCTAGTTATTCTAATTTTTCTCTGGTCTAGCCAAAATTGACAATTTTGACCCTTTGTTTTGTTTCTATTTTTCACTCTTTCATCTTTCCCACATTTGACATATATTTCATAAACTACATTGCAAAGTTTACATTTTTGTTCTGCACGTTGTGCATGATCTTTGGGTAGTTCATTAATATTTGCATTCTTTTGTGGCTGTGCAGTCATGTGAAATGGTTCCAGGTATCATGGCTAAGTCAGCCAGCTCGGGGGATGAAAAGTGTTGAATAACATCTGCATCTGTCTCAGATGCTGTAGCTGAAACGTTCATAGTTTTCCTATATCCATGATATGGCCCTTGAATGTTCTCAACTGTGTCTGGCACCACGTTTTTGCAGGTGGATTGGTTCGAGGCACCCTCTTTGTCAGTGCAGGCTGTGCCTGTGAAGTCTTGGGTCACAGCATATTTGACCTTGTAGAGTAGTCCTGCTGTATGACTGCAGCACTTCCCTCTATTGGCCATACAGTCACAGTTCACACCTACAACTTTGCCATCCTTTCTCTGCAGAGTTAATTCGACATTATGATGGTTGTTAATGGACTGCGAGTATCAGACAGGTCCTTTTAGAATGATGTGTTCATTATCTGGCAGAGTGTGCAATATTTGGCGAACCCATCCGGAGCTCAAGTAATTTTGACCCTCTATTACAGACCTGTAGTTGGCATTTTGTTGCTCATCACAAGCCAATGAAATAATAATAATGAAATAATCTTGAATACCGAAAACTCATTCGTATTTTTAAAACGTTTTGCTAATATAACTGGTCTGTGATTAAATGCAACCATTGAATGCTTACAGCTATCTAGTGCTGTCACGTTAGCATATTAGCTAGCTACACGAACGTTAATTACCTCATCACTTGAAATGCGGCGGACGGTTAAGTGGTCATTTTTTTCTCTCTATCTGGCTATTGACATAACCGATGTCTAACTAATATGTACAATTTGAATAATGTTAAGCTCGCCATCAATAAGGTGCCTTCATCAATAACTGGGGGCCACTGTCTAACGTCATCAATCCAACTACCCATGCTGCTGTCACTGCTGTCACTTAGCGGGCAGAAGCAGACGCTGCTACTTGCCACCGCAGTAATGGCGGCGTCGCGAGGCGGCGGAACACAGAAATTGGTCGGCGGATTAGTCTATATTTGAAGACTTTAATAAAAAAAATCTTCTTCTTCTTCTTTTTCTTCTTGTCTTCTTCTTGTCTTCCCTGTTTCTTGGAGGTCACCACAACAGATATTACAGTTTCCATCGGTAACCTGTGAGGGCACAGCAACAATGGTGGTCGTAGTTAACCCGGGCCTCGACTGATCCGGTATGGTTTTGTCAATCCGCATACTGATTCGGTAAAATGTAACGTCGGATGCCCTTCCTGGCACAACCACTAACCCTATGGACAGGGGCACAGGTGAAGCACTGGTGCCATCCCAGTATTCATGGACTTGCAACATGTCTGTTGCTATGGATTGCAGCTCCGCTGTTCAACCAAAATCAGGGCCAGAATCTGTTTTATTCAAATCACATCACATCAAATCAAACTTTATTTATATAGCACCATCCAGACGAGCAAATACTTTACATAATAAAACAAGCACAGACCACGTTATAAAAGAAAACGGAAAATCAGAAATCAGGAACATTTATTTGTCATTTCATTTCATGCATGCAGGTGCATGTTCCCCCCAGCCCACAGCAGGGCGACACAAAGACAAAAACACATATCCAAACTATAACAACACTACAAATAAATAAATAAATAAATAAATAAATAAATTACTGTCCAAGAGAGCGAACGCCAGGAAGACTGTCGGAACTACCGGTCTGCATGGGCTAGCAGTTAGCTTAGCCGCTTCCGCGTCCTGTCAGACTAGAGGGTTGCCGACGCCTTGAAATGGAAATAAGGTCGGGGGTTGGATGGACGGGGCGGCGCGGGCATAACAAATATAATGTGCCTTACACCACACACACACACACACACACACACACACACACACACACACACACACATATATATATATATATATATATATATATAATTTATATATTTTATATATAATAAGGAATGAATTTTAAGGAATGCTTGGCAACCCTATGTCAGACCGCCCTCGGGGTTTCTTCCTCGGGCGAGGCTCCAGGCAGGACCGTGGTGCCTGGGCCCACCGGACACAGCAGACCAGGCTCTTGCAGCAGATCCAACGCCAGCTCTCCCAGCCAGACACCCCCCCCCCCCGCACTCCACACGACGGCACCAAAAACACAGTCAACATTAGGCGAGGCCGCCACCAGACCGCCCTCGGTGCTATTGGAACTGCCGGTCTGCATGGGCTAGCAGTTAGCGTAGCCTGCCCCGCTTCCGCGTCCTCTCAGAGCGCCCTCGGTGTTTCCTCTTCGGGCACAGCTCCAGGCAGGGCCGTGGTCCCTGGGCCCACAGGACAGCAGACCAGCCCCCCCCAGCTGATCCAGCACCAGCTCTCCCAGCCATCAAACGAAGACACAAAGTTAGATGCAGACGTGGACAAAGACCCTGCATGGACGGTGCTGGGTGAGGCCGCCCCAAACGTGAATTCGCGGAATTTGTGAATCCCCACACCGGAAGCAGAGTGGGAAGATATAATACAACGCAGAAGAAAACAGGAAGAAAACAAATAAAAGAGGAAGTAAACTGACAAAACACCAATCAATCAATCAATTAATCAATCAATCAAAGTAAAGCAGATAACAGCCCACTCCTCACATAAAAGCAAGGCATAAAAGAAAGTACGTTTTAAGATTTCTGTTGGGAATATTGACTGACAGTGACTTTCTCACATCCTCTGGCAGGTTGTTCCAGAGACTGGGACCATAGAAACTGAAGGCTGTCTCCCTATAGGTCTTGGTCCCCGTCCAGAGGACGAGAGACCAGTATACCAGAGGACCTGCGTGATCTACTGGGAACAGATCTTAAAAGCATGTCGGCGTGTATTGGGGGGCCTGGGCCATTAAGAGATTCAAGCACCAATAAAAGTATATTAAAATCCACTCCAGACTGGTCGGGCAGCCAGTGAAGTGATTTTGAAGGAGGGGTAATGTGTTCTGTCCTGCTGGGCTCAGCAGGCGTGTGGCGTGCTGCCGAGTGCAGACTCAGGTAGACCAGACAGCAGAGCACTGCAGCAGTCAAGACCACTTGAAATAAAAGCATGCACACGTTGTTCAGTGTCTACCTGGTTGAAAAACGACTGCAACTTTGGTGATGTTACGAAGATGAGAAAAGGCTGTTTTACTGACGTTTCTTATGTGGAATTCAAAGATCTGGGGCTGAAAACACTCCAAGGTGTTTTGCTTTAGGCTTAAGTAGCTTTTCTCTCTTTGCTTTGGGTCCAAGAACCATTACTTCTGCTTATTTTTTATTTTATTTTATTTGTTTGGTTGTTATTGACCAAGTAAGTTTGCACACACAGGGAACATGGCTTGGTGGGGGTTGCTTCCATGAAAGCGACAAGCCATAACACAACATTAATGTAATGCAACAATATAATATAGAACAAGTATCAACTGAGAGTCATCCATACTGAGTAGGCAAGGAGATAAGATAATTTAGTGAATAATAAGTCTCTCCTCTGCTGATTACAAATTAAAATTTAACAAGTTCACAATGTGAAAAATATGTTTGTTGGTCCCAGTGGTATTCAGCATTCTCGCCTTCAAACGGTGGCCCAGTGGTTAGCGCTGCTGCCTCACAGCAAAAAGGCCCTGGGTTCGAACCCCAGGGTAGTCCAACCTTGGGGGGTCATCCCAGGTCGTCCTCTGTGTGGAGTTTGCATGTTCTCCCCGTGTCTGTGGTGGGTTTCCTCCCGCCATCAGAAAAGACATGCATGTTAGGGTTAGTACTCCTGTCCCTGACCGAGGCATGTTCAAGACGAACTGGATTTGGTCCCTGGGTGCTGCACAGCGGCTGCCCACTGCTCCTAGCTGGGAAGGGTTAAATGCAGAGAGGAATTTGCCCACAGTTATTGATAAAGTATATCAAAATCCCCAAAAAATCTGGGCACTAGGTGATTTTACATTGATCATAAATGAGAATTCTCGTTACCAACACCAATACAGACGTTAAGTACACTATTGTATTGTGCGGTGTCACGTTGCAGAAGGGAGATGCTGGATCACATGGTGGCCAGGCTGAAAGGGGTTGGTGCCAACGTGTCTATGGTGTTGGGGAGGGTTGGCAGCGTGCAGGCGACAGTCTACTTTGTGATGTGCTGAATGTTTCTTTCTGTCCTGCATGATGTCCGACCTCAGCCCACCAGTTATAGATGAGATGAAGAAGCACTTAATGATTACTGTGCAGAATTGGACAGTCACTGTGTATGGCATGTTGAATTTCTTTAGCTGATATAGAAAATAAATCCCCTGCTGGGCTGGTTGGCAAACAGGGTTTGTGTTCTTGCCATGGCTGCAGTCAGCTCCAGTCAGTGCAACGCAGTCCAAAAATTCCACTGTCCAGAGCACAAACGCCAGCCATGACAACTGCTGGAACTGCTGGTCTGCATGGGCTATCAGTTAGCTTAGCCTGACCCACTTCCGCATCCTGTCAGACCGCCCTCTGTGTTTCCTCCTCGGCCGCAGCTCCAGCAGGGCCGTCGTCCCTTGGCCCTACTGGATGCAGCAGACCAGGCTCCCTCAGCCGATCCAGCACCAGCTCTCCCAGCCAGACACCTTCAACACACCACCCCTGGTGTTACCTCCTCGGGCGCAGCTCCGGTCAGTCCCTGGGCCCAGAGGACACAGCAGACCAAGCTTTCCCAGCCACCAAACGAAGACGAAACGAACCTAGACGCAGACGTAGACAAAGACACCGCATGGGTGAGGCCGCCGCAAACGCAAGGTCACGCCGCCATCTTCCCACACCGGTGCTGGGTGAGGCCGCTGCAAACGTGAATTCGCGCCGCCATCTTGGGATCCTGAGAAATGTGTGATTTCCAGGAACTGGAATGACTCCGCAGTGGAGACTGTAGAGTCACTGACGTTGAAGGGAAGCTGATGGATGGAGTATCCACGGCCATCTCCTCCACTTCAGAGCTTTGTGCTCAAGGAAGCTGTGGCTGCACCATTAAACCAGTGGTATGCTGACTTGCTGCTTTCCCAAATGAGCCTGATCAGCCTGAAGCAAACCTCAAGAGATCCACAGACAAGTCCTCAGAGTGTCAGCTGTTTGTGTATGTTAACAGCGGTAGAACAGGGGTACACTCCCTTGAGGATCACCAGTACTGACTTACATACTGTTTTCCCATTTTTCCAGGAAATGATGTAATCCATCGACAGTGAGTCACGCTGGAAAAGCTTGCCGTGAAGAATCTCTGTAAAGATGCTGCTTCACGTTGAGGTGAATACCATCAAAATGCCAACATGGTAAAATCTCTGGCAGTGTCATCTGTACTCACGATTAACAAAATTAAACAACTATTCTCCACAAGGGGATATAGTTTCCATTGTTTCCATTATTTATTTCCATATTCCATACTCCATATTTCCATTATTTATTCTTTCGAACATGTAAAAAATAATCTGACGTATGTGGCGGTTTGTTCGCTGAGTTTGATGCGTGGATTTCTTTTATCAATTCAGATTATTGGCAATGGATTATCTGTATGTTATATCCTGCTTGTTCGAAATAAATCATCATTCATTCATTCATTCATTCATTCATTCATTTAAAGAGGTCTCTCTTGTGGGCCGGTGCAGCAATGACCACCTGGAACTGAACATTAAAACTAAAGAACTTGTGGCTGACTTCAGTAAAAGTCAGGGGGCGCTACTTCCGCTCGCCATTAACAACCAGGTGGTAGAGAGAGTGGATCAAGTCAGATTCCTTGGGACTGCAATCTCCTCCTCCCTGAAATGGGAAGGCAATCTCAGCACCATCCAGAAGAAAGCTAGCCAGAGACTATTCTTTCTAATGCAGCTCAGTAAATTTGGAGTGTCAAGAGTGGCAATGGTACAGTTCTACAGGGATGTCCTAGAAAGTGTGCTCACTTTCTCAATAACTGTATGTTACGGCAATTCTACAGCCCACGGGGGGGGGGCTGTTGGACAGAATCGTGCAAACAGCTTCAAAAATAATTGGCTGTCAACTCGCTACCGTTTCTGAATTATGAAGAAGAAAGAAGAAATCCACTTTATTTTTGTCATTGTACAGTTGTTCAGTTACAATGGATGTGTTCTCTGCATGTAACCATATAGGAGCAGTGGGCAGCTGCAGCGCCCGGGGACCAACTCCAGTTCTTCTCTCCATTGCCTTGCTCAGGGGCACAGGCAGGAGTATTAACCCCAACATGCATGTCTTTTTGATAGTGGGAGGACACCGGAGCGCCCGGAGGAAACCCACGCAGACACGGGGAGAACATGCAAACTCCACACAGAAAGCACCTGGGACGGTCTGGGGTTCGAACCCAGGACCTTCTTGCTGTGAGGCAACAGTGCTAACCACTGGGCCACCGTGCAGCCCGAATTATACCATATTCCCATTAAGCAGAAAGTTTTTAAAATTGTAAAGGACTCGTCACAGCCGGCCAACCCCCTATTCAATCATCTCCCTTCGGTTAAAAGACTCCGTAGCATCAAGACCAGAGCATCTCACCTCCACAATAGCACTCATCCTGCAGCAATCCCCATCCTAAATGCTTTATTGATCATACAAATGTAGTCTCCTTAAGCACGTGCACTTTAATTTTCACATGGGACCTATAGCCATTTCACCCTGGACGATGTTATCAAATCTGAATTAAGCTTTCCGAAGTGCTACTCATACCTTTTAGTCTGAGTCCAAAACTAAAATCGGCCTACCCAGTATTCATGCACCACAGGCTACCACTAGAGGGAGACAGAGACTGCTTAAGATTTAAGAATATGTTATATCTGTGGATCCGGATCCTGATAAAACTTTTTTCAAAAAGGGGAGGGGGGTCTTATCTTCACACTGAAGGGCATTTTCCCCCCATCAAGGACTGTTTTAATGACCCCTACATTGACCAGGTCCAACTAAAGGTTCAGCTGGATTCCGAGCAGGCTACAGTAGTCCTTCTGAACACTTAGCATATTCTCCAGCAGGTGGCGTTTTAGAAAAGTGTAAAAGACTTGCGCTGCACGAGCTCTTGAAAATGTGCTAGGATGCTGCGAAATACGTCACATCACCAGCACGTCCCACACCCTCCTGGGCCACTTGTGCTACACGTAGCATACACCCAGACAGCCTTGAGGAGTAGGCAGCCATGTCACAGGATGCCAAGAACATGCAGGTTTTCCCCTCAAACCAATAAACCAGACCAGGTGATTTCACTTAAATTGCTCCGTCCTCTTTAGTTGGTCAGTTCAGCCGAATCTGCAGGTGTGGTTGGAGGGGAAACCAGCGTGCGCATGGCAAATGGTTGCCCGTTCCTAGCCTGACAATTTTCCAAAGCCCACCTGATGGCTCAAGTCAGCTTACCCAAAAACTTGTTTGTGAATCCGAGGCCTCACGATTTGCCTTCCAGTCTTGTTAAAAACAAAATTCTCCTAGCCTACAATAACCAGGCACTTCTCAAGTCTGGCCTGCTTATGCAGCACTGGCGCCTGTGAAAAGGGCTGATAGATAGGGTTTCAGGAAACAAACCAGAAGGTACCATTTAAAATGTTTATTTTAGTACAACAGTTCCAGTCAACTATATACCGTATTGTGATGCCAGTGTGGTGTTGTTGTTTTTGCATTCCGTGTGTAGACCCCCTCTTCCAGTGATGTCCAAGATGGCATCCAGTTACTGGCAAAAGTTAATTCACAGCTATACTGCAAGACATTATGTGCTTTGAGACGACCCCCATAATTTACAAAAGCAAAACTCCGCAGCAGCACAAGCATGAGTCTAGAGAGCAAAACTGACATTCTGGGTAGCAAAGCTGCACTAACACCTGCATCTAAAACAGCTAACAGCCCCATCCAGCTGTGTGCTACTTAAGTGCCAGGAACAGGTTGTGGTTCACAAGAACATTTCTAAAGCACACAAACTGGCAAGGATAAAAAGACCTATACACATGCTTCCTCGAAAAGGGTAAGTACACACTGCTAACTTGAAGTGCAGAGGCTGCAATGACAAGCTACATAACTTATGTATTAGACTCGGGGAGCGGGGCAAATTTCACATGTTAAACCAGCTCAAGTACACTTATAGCAAGAGAATTAAAAATTCACAAAGTGGAACTTGTTATTTCAAAAATGGTGGGTAGTGAACACAAAATACTGGCTGAACCAAAAAATAAATCTTTGGATACGTAAAAAACCCTATACAATTTCCCCATTTGTACAGCTCAGTCTTCCGAGGTGCCGTCTTTGGTTTCCTTGTTCTTTCGCACTTCTTCCAGTTTCTTGTCCTGTTTTAAGAAAAAAAGAAAACCCATTCAGAACATGCCAATATTTGACACAAAAACAAGCCCATTTCAGGTCAGCCGATAAACCAGACCTTTTCCTTAAACTTCTCATTCATTGCCGCCATAATTGCTGTGCGATTCTCTTTATTGGCTTCCATCTTCTGATTGAGCTTCTCCTCTGCCATCTTGCTGAAGTTGTTGTTCTCCTCCATGGCCTTCTGCAGCACTTCCTTTTCATGCTCACGCTTCTCGGCTAAGTGCTTCAGAACCTCCGCTTCATGATTCTGAGAAGAGGGGGGGGGGGAAAGGAGTTCAGAGCCCAAGCCCTTCAATAATTGAAGTTCACCAAGACCGTAGCCAGACAGACAAGGGAAAGAAGTCTTTCAATACCTTACGCCTTTCCTCCGCAGCGTCAAGCTTCCTCTGGATCTCCTCCAGCGAAACATCCTTCTTCTTGGGGGGAGAAAGGGGGAACTCACCCTTGGCATCTGGGGTAGGAGCAGCCAGGATAACCTCAAAGGCCTGGCCGGAGGCCCGCTTGTCGAGCTCCTTAACCTGGATGTCTGAACAGCCAAAGCGTGCAAGCACTGTTAGCAATTCAAAGCCTTATTTAAGTCAGTTTTTTTTTTAATTATCATTATATAAAAATAAATAACTCACCTTCAGCAGATGCCATCTTCGCAGTGGGCTGCAGGTCAATATTCCTGAGGGGAGGGGGGGGGGGAGAAAGCCCTGTTATTTTAATTGAGACACCTGCACAGATGGAGTGCTTAACATTGCCCGGGTCATGGCTACCGAGCACCGGTGACCTCCATCTAGTGGAGTTTTACGCCGTTGTTTCCATGGACCTGCCTGTGAATTGGGTTTTTAGCACGCCGCTACACCAGGACTCAACAGCGACACCTCTCGGCCATCTGGAGCACCGCAACAACCACCGCCCATCAAGCGACACAAAATGCCCTTCCATCCAGATCTATTAACATATTTTTAGGTTGCACACTTTCAGAGGGACGATATCCAATTTCAACCCCCCCCCTCCCCAACAAACAAAGAAAAGAGAGAAAGAGGAAAAGAAAGGCATTCTCAGACGGCAGGCGGGATCACTCGAGAGGCTGGTCACGTAATTGCAAATGAACAAAACGAGCCGTTATTGAGACAAAGGCTGTGACAGGGTGGGTACAGTAGGCAGTGCCAATCAAGCCCCCCCCCCAACCCAACTGACTTCACCTACTAAACATGAGGGCTAAGATTCACCAGCTGACATCGAATAAATGACCAAAGTGCCCGGTGCACCTGGTCCTAGAACCGTGCATCGCCCACTAGGTTATTTTGAGAGGGGGGGGGGATAGAAAGCACTTAAGTCCACCACAAAATGACTGAAAGTGGGGACAAAACTCGCATTCTGATGCAACGTTAGACTCGGTGCTTCGAGCAGACTGTGTAGGCCAGTGTTAACAACGTCCATCGCTGAGGTATGAGAAACAGCCTGGCAATTCCATCTTCCTTCTTTTCTTTTTTTAGAAAGCAACTGAGCAAGAAAGGAGGAACTGCTTGGGTGTCATTACAATAAACACAAAAGAGCGTTTGGGGGATGAAACAAAGGCGCTTTTGACGGTCAGGTCAGTGTGATGGGCAGCTGCAAACAAAGAGGAGCCGGAGCGCCTGTTCAGCTCCGCCCGTTCAGCTCCGCCCGTTCTACAAACAGTGCAAAGAGACGCCCTGGCAGCGGGCAGCCGTGCATCTGCTCACACGCTGGAGCGCGTCGACTTGGCGACTGGACACGGGTTCCGATTCGAGCACAATGTCCTCTCGGCGGCCTTCCTTTCAGTTCGGTGTCCCAGGGTGTCCCAGGGTGTCCCCGTTTCCCGGGGCACCCAAAATAAAAAAAATACTTAGAAGGGGAAAAGGTGCTCCATGTACGACCACGTCCGTCTGACGGCGTCAAGCCTGCCAGCTTCACCCCCCCCCCCGCCGCACCATTAGGGTAACAATAAACGAGCCAACATCCAAACGAACAAAGGTCGTAAAACCCAATCGGAGCGAGATTCGAGCACCTTCCAGTCACGCGGCGGAGGCAGCAGCGGCGGCGGCGCAACGCGCCCGGTGGAGCAGGACCGCCGCTGCCGCTTGACGACGACGAGCGGAAAACGCTCACCGGAGACGAAAGCGCGTCGATAAATGCGAATCGCCTTGATCGAAATCTGCCACGGGCTCGATAAGACCTGCGCGCCGAGACACGAAGGAAGCGTTTTCGTGCAACAAAACGAAAAAAGGGGTCTGTCACACCCACCTTGTGAAGCCGTGGAAACGATGCTCTCCTCCGCCGGACTTTACCGCCTGTTCTCCGATTGAGCGCCGCGAACTGGCTGATTAAAAACACCGAGGGGGCGGGCCGTCGCGGTGCGAGCTGTGCCCCCATTGGCCAGTTTCTCCGCCGCTCCCGCTTCCTGGTACTTGTAGTTTTTTACCATCCCAGACGTTTAGACCAGACTGAACGTCGCTCGGCGGCACCGCACAGCTGGACCAAAGACGTCTTCGTGAACATACGTGACGTTGAGGTTAAATTGGCGTGGTGCCTCGTGAGCTCGAGAGCCTCCGCGTAATGCTGGAGTAAGAAGGGCAGATGGGCAAACGGGGTAGAGGGCAGGTAAACGCCTGGAGGGGAGCTGTCACAGCCCCCATCTCCTGCAGGATTCTGCTGATACCTGCCAGTGTTCGTAGGCTGTCAGCAGCCACGGGCCTTTCCGTGCACGTCGCCGCAGCTGAATTAGCAAAAGCAAGCCCGCACTAACGGCTTCTGAAGAAGAAGTGGGCAGGAAGAACATCCGCCATAGCTGTTTTTTTGAGAGAAGCGGCGTGTGCAGAGCCACAAGCACCGCAGCGCAATAACAGTCTTCATAACCCTTTTGACTGGCACCTCTCGCACCAGTCCTTCACAAAGGCTGAATAGAGTCATGATGGGGGAGCCAGGCTCGACTCATCCTCTGGTAGGATGTGGGAAGTCATTAATGATAATGTGAGTAACGACTGCTGAAGCTAAGTTACCCAAAAAGAACAAAAACAAAACACAGCCCAAATGTATTGGATTAGGGTCCTCAATCACGAGGCGGTGACATCACGTCGCATGGCGTTGGGTAAATATAGCGCAAGGAACGGAACAGAAAGTAATTTTTTGGCAACACAACGACTCGGTTATCCAGGAATTCCAGGAATAAAATGCCTGTTTTGTTACATGTCAGCTTCTCCACGTGGGTCTCCTTGGTCTCCACACATGTCAGTGGCCGTGTAGCACCGTGCCGTGCCAAGTCTTTGGTCACATAGTAGGTGGGAATAATGCTCGCATGACCCCGCTGCTCTTGGAGTCATTGAATGTGGTCACTCTGGGCCAAAAGGAGGATTTAGGTATTCATTTTGGCCTACGCGAAAACAGAAAGACATCAATGCTGTGGGCCTGGACGCCATCGCTGGACCTCATTCATCGATCGTTTGTACAAATTTGTTCTCACACGCAGCCATGGGATTTTTATTTAGCTCTCAAAGCCTGATGGTTATTTGTAGTCCCCCCCCCCCCTAACATCTGTTGTCTATGCCTTGTAGTGAGCAATCAGCCAGGCCTGCAAAGACATCGGTGTTAGGCCAACTGGTGTCTAAATTCAGGGCTGCCGGGTTGCACACTGGGCCCTGAGACCAACTCTAGGGCTGAGATATTCTGCGGGTGTGTCAGAGCGGTCACGAACTACCAAGGTCTGTAGAACCTTCTGGTTCATGGGTAGCATGTGTTATTGAACAGCTAGCCTGAATACTGATGGGTCCAGCTGCTGGATGTTCCACACGGCACTTCGGTACAGCAACACCCGCCGTTATCCAAATGATTGTGGAGGGATGGAACAGAGAGGTCGTCGATATAACACACAGTATTTGATTTAGCTCTATTTTTAGCGGGGCATCGGGCTGATTCAGAAAGAACAGTTCAGTGTGACATTGTTTTTTGTTTTTTTGTGTGTGTGGAGGCTTTGTGATGTTGAGCTCGACACACTTGAAAACCCAGCGGTGCACAAATAGTAGATCTTTTTTCTGTCTTTCTTTCTTTTTTTTTTTACCTTCGTCAGGTGGAGGTCTTTTCATGTCTGGCTGTGGGTTTGAACGTCAGACCGCAAATCCCATTTTGGAGAAAGGCGGATTAGTCTGTTGTATTTTTGCGCGTCCTCTCTCTCTCCCCTTCAGGCCACCGAATGAGGCCGGAGTGGCCTTGACTAGGCTGCACACTGCCTTGAGGCGATGAAGCTGTTCCCATCTTCCTCGCCGTAATGTCAAAACCACAATTTTGCATTTGCAATTCCAAGAAATAGGATTACTCGAGCCAGCTCACTTTCCTGTACAGTTACATGTTGTAACTCGAAGCCGAGTCACTCGGAACAGCCCAGGAGTCACGAGTCATGAGTCAGGGACACTTACTTTGTCAGCTTATACATACTGCACTGCTTCAGGGCAGCTAACCAGATGGATGGATAGATAGATCGATAGATAGATAGATAGATAGACAGACAGATAGACAGACAGACAGATAGATAGATAGATAGATAGATAGATAGATAGATAGATAGATAGATAGATAGATAGATAGATAGATAGATAGATAGATAGATAGATAGATAGATAGATAGATAGATAGACAGACAGACAGACAGACAGACAGACAGACAGACAGACAGACAGACAGACAGACAGACAGACAGACAGACAGACAGACAGACAGACAGATAGATAGATAGATAGATAGATAGATAGATAGATAGATAGCCAGACAGACAGACAGACAGACAGACAGACAGACAGACAGACCGACAGACAGACAGACAGACAGACAGACAGACAGACAGACAGACAGATAGATAGATAGATAGATAGATAGATAGATAGATAGATAGATAGATAGATAGATAGATAGATAGATAGATAGATAGATAGATAGATAGATAGATAGATAGATAGATAGATAGATAGATAGATAGATAGATAGATAGATAGATAGATAGATAGATAGATAGATAGATAGCCAGACAGACAGACAGACAGACAGACAGACAGACAGACAGACAGACAGACAGACAGACAGACAGACAGATAGATAGATAGATAGATAGATAGATAGATAGATAGATAGACAGACAGACAGACAGACAGACAGACAGACAGACAGACAGACAGACAGACAGACAGACAGACAGACAGACAGACAGATAGATAGATAGATAGATAGATAGATAGATAGATAGATAGATAGATAGATAGATAGATAGATAGATAGATAGATAGATAGATAGATAGATAGATAGATAGATAGATAGATAGATAGATAGATGGATAGAAAGATATCTACCCGTGGACCTAACTACCTACCTACTTACCTTCTTTCCTTTCTCCCTTTCTTTCTTCCTTCCTTACTTACTTGAGCCTCCAGAGAATAAGCTATGTGTTGGAGTCAGGGGAGTCTCCAGAATCTCCGGAGACGAAATGTCGTTTCCCCCAGCCCACAGCAGTGCAGCACAAACACAAAAACACCTCCAAAACCTACAAGAACACACATATCCAAACTAACACACATATCCAAACTAACACATATATCCAAACTAACACATATATCCAAACTAACACATATATCCAAACTAACACATATATCCAAACTAACACACATATCCAAACTAACACACATATCCAAACCAACACATATATCCAAAATAACACACATATCCAAACTAACACACATATCCAAACTAAACAACAACAAAAAATCACTGCTAGCAGTTAGCTTAGCCCGCCCCGCTTCTGTGTCCTGCCAGACCGTCCTCAGTGTTTCCTCCTCGGGCACAGCTTCCAGGCAGGGCCGTGGTCTCTGGGCCCACAGGACACAGCAGACCAGGCTCCCCCAGCCGATCCAGCGCCAGCTCCCCCAGCCACCAAACCAAGACACAACTTAGACGCAGGCGTGGACAGAGACCCTGCATGGACGGTACCGGGTGAGGCCCGCTGCGAACGTGACTTCGCGCCGCCATCTTCAGTGACACTACATTGACCAGTGAGTGTTGAGAACGGGATCATTTTTAAGCATATTGTTCGAGAGGCTGCTGTGTCATGTGTTGGTCTTGATTGTGTTTCCTTCAGGGTGTGACTGAGCAGCTCTGTCTTTGAGAGCAGGAGCAGATGGTGCTCGTGGCCTGCCAGCATGTGCCCCCCCCCTCCTCCCCCCGACCCCACCGGACCACCAGCACCACACAAGGCCGAGACGGGCGAACGAGAGTGACGGAGAGGCAAGTGGGAGGCATCGCAGGGATGCAGACAAACTCCAACAGCGGCGGCCAAAATGTGCAGATGTGACGTGCAGGACGGAGTGGGTGCTGGGGGGCTGGGTGAGCTGCAGTTTGGTGTGTGTGTCTGTGTGTGTGTGTGTGTGTGTTATAATTGTTCTGTTGATCTCCTACAGAGCTGCCTACCCAATTGACACTGTCAAGATGCATTACCCTGCTAACTGCAGGCACATGTGTAGCACGCACAACCACAATCATACACAAGCACATGTGCCAGGCATGTGTCTGGCACGCGCTCTCTCTCTCTCTCTCCAAATACACACAGACACACACAGACGCACACACAGACGCACGCACAAATGTACACAGACACGTCTCAGACACACGCGTAAAGGAGAGCGGTGCGGTAGATGTGGGAGGAGGTGTGTCTCGGAGACGGTGGGAGCGTGGCTTTCCTTTTCGGAGCCACTCAGCCATGGCGGCGTGTGTGCTGGCTGCTGGGAGCTGGAAGCGTGACCCATTTTCGTCGTGGCTCCAGCGCTCCGCACAAAAAACAACGCGGTCTTGGCCATATTACCACCACCACCACCACCAACCCCCCCCCCCCCCCCGTCCACACAGGCAGTCGGATCCAATATCCAGCATCCTCCTGCAGGCCGTGAGCAGGGTCCTCCTGGGTCCCCGTGCCGTACCTCCGCTGGTCTGCACTGCATTTGTTGTGATGGGAGGGCCTGGGCGTGCGTCGCCTGACGCCGTTCCTCAAAGGAAGCCGAGAGACGTGGTCTTGCCATGTGCAGGTACCTCGCCCAGATGTAACCACAACTACACACCGAGACAACGGGCATCCCTGTTTAGACCCACTGTAATACGAAAGTCTTGCACATCACAGGTATCAGACAGACACTACTAGAGAACACAGGGATATTTCATATTCTGGTAATACAAAAGTCTTGCACATCACAGGTATCAGATAGACACTACTAGAGAACACAGGGATATTTCATATTCGGGTAATGACCGAGGCTCCGCTGAGAATGAACTGTGGCAAAAAAAATCCTCCATCCCTGTTGGTGAAAGAACACTGATTTACTGTACGTGAAACAACAATAGGCTGCTTCTTAACACTACAGGGAAGAAACACTGCGCGTCTTCCGTCATCATGACATTTAACTTATAGGCCACTCATGTTCAGACGCGCTGATAAGTTTTACGTAACTACGGTTACATAAGAGTCGGCTCAGCCTCCCCGCTCTCTGGGTACTCTCTGGGGCCTGGATGCTTTTTACAAGTGTTCCAGCATCCCTGCCCCCACCTCTTTCTGACCGACCCCGCGCGCTGTGTCTCTGTGATTGCTCCTCGTGGGCAATATGGGAAAATGTGCCCGGCAGTCACTTCTGAACTGCTACAAAACTGGAGACTCGGGGCTAAAATTAGACGGCACACAGGCAGCCTGCACAGTCTGCCATGTTTGATGGTATTTTGAATCTTGAGTCTTTATTGCTGTGAAATAAGCAAGGATACCTGAAATCAAGGACATGCTGAGCATTCAACACCAGTTGTGGGGAGTGCAGTGTGATGAAGATGAAGAGGAGCAGATATAGTAGACGTTACTGAACTATCGCCACTTAGACAGGTCCGCTAGTAACCAGAATATAAAGCCGCCAGCATAAAAATGTAACCACATTGATCAGAAAGAAATGTCATCCTGTTTGAGAGCAGGAGTGTACAGAGTGGGCGAAGTGGTTAGAGCAGTCGTGTCCCAGCAAGAAGTTCTAGGTTCGAACCCCATGCACAGGCAGCAAAGAATCTTTGGCCCAAATATGGCCCACATCTGCAGTTATAGTACGGCCCACATTTGCCCTTGAATGACGGCGTTGCCTCAGGGTGAGTGTGGCTGCTTCAACTCAGCCTGACTTGGGCCACATCTGGCCCACATAGTATGTGCTGTAACCCAAGTCAAGACCGGTTCTTTACATTTGGGCCATGTCTGGCCCACACAACAGCTGCCACTGTCGTAACTGAGCCGTAAGTACCAAAAGTGCCCGAGAATAGGCCCAGATGTGTCTGCTATCTGGGTGGGGTCGTCCAACCTTGGGGGTCATCCCAGGTCCTTTCTGTGTGGAGTTTGCATGTTCTCCCCATGTCTGCGTGGGTTTTCTCCGGGTGCTCCGGTTTCCCCCACCATCAGTAAGACATGTACGTTAGGGTTAATACTCCTATCTGTGCCCCTGAGCAAGGCAATGGAAGGAAGAACTGGAGTTGGTTCCCGGGTGCTGCACGGCAGCTGCCCACTGCTCCTAGCTACACAGCTAGGATGGGTTACATGCAGAGAAAGAATTGCCCCGTGGGGATTAATTAATTAATTAATTAATTAGAAAAAGGCCTTTCATGATCTGTTCAACAGAGGAAAATTTGGCATGTAAATGTTCCTTCTAATTACTTTCTACTTCTGGGATATTTAGTCTTTCTGGTCACGCTCGCCCACTTAAGGTAAGGGACGTTTAGTAGTTGGTGATGTATTGAACATGACAGAGTTCTGCTGTCTGATCACTGACCGTGCATGTAAACAGGATATGTCATCCAATCATACTGAACACCTTCAGGGGGCTCATCAGCCAGACTGATTTAATGCAAAGGACACAATGACTTTTGCAGCAGCAGATATAGTTTATAACTTTTCTGCAAGTATCCGTGAGTCTGCACACACATGGAATCAAGAACATGGACATTTGGTTGTCGTTTCATTTCATGCACTTGTGCACATGAAATGAAATGACACATCGTTCCCCCCATCCTACAGCGGTGCAACACAAAGACAAAAACACATATCCAAATGACAAGAACACACATATCCAAACTACAAAAACATTACAAAACACGTATAGCCAATACATAAAACTGTCCAAGAAAGCGGAGACCAGGATGACTGTCGAGACTGCTGGTCTGCATGGGCTAGCAGTTAGCTAGCATGGGCTAGCAGTTAGCTTAGCCTGCCCCGTGTGTACTGTCAGACCGTCCTTGGTGTTTCCTCCTCGGGTGCAGCTCCAAGCAGGGGCCGTGGTCCTTGGGCCCACCGGACGCAGCAGACCAGGCTCCACCAGCTGATCCAGCGCCAGGTATCCCAGCCAGACACCCTCGACACACCTCCCCGCACTCCACACGACGACACCAAAAACACCACAGTCAATGCCAGGTGAGGCAGCCACCAGACCGCCCTCAGTGTTATCGGAACTGCCGGTCTGCATGAGCTAGCAGTTAGCTTAGCCTGCCCCGCTTCCGTGTCCTGTCAGACCGCCCTCGGTGTTACCTCTTTGGGCGCAGCTCCAGGCAGGGCCGTGGTTCCTGGATCCACAGGATGCAGCAGACCAGGCTCCCCAGCCGATCCAGCTCCAGCTCTCCCAGCCATCAAACCAAGACACAGACGTGGACAAACACCCTGCATGGACGGTACTGGGTGAGGCCGCCGCAAACGTGAATTCGCGCCGCCATCTTCCCACACCGGAAGTGGTGGATACGACTTGGTGTGGCTGCTCATGTATAGCGCGTGTTAAATGTAAGATTTAAAGTGAGAGTTATCTAAAATTAAGGTTAAACCCTAATTTGATCGTGAAGAGTCGCGGTCGGTTCTATTGGCCAGGCATGTTTGAGGAAATGAGTCGGTGGGCTGTCCACACGCCTTCTTGCGCATCACAGTAAAGACCAAGTGCAAAAAAAATAATCTTTTCCGATTATCTTATACACAATCTCTCCCTGTCCATACACCCGCCTGCCGACCCTTAACGTCAAAGAAAAGACACACCAAGACCCAAATCTACCTCATATCAAGCCTCCTCCCATCCCTGTCGAGCCCTTTTGCAAATTCATAAGGTTGCCGCTGTGTCACTGTCTGCAGGCACCAGGGTGCCATCATGTCATTGTCACATTAGCTGAGCCTCTCATCTGCGCGTCGCTCCTCCCTGATCAAAGCCTGCCCCTCAGCCCCGCCGCCTCCGCCTGCAGATAATGGCAGGGTGTGGGTGTGCTCTCTAATGAGGCCCAACAGATGGGACTCACGTCCACCAACGCAGTGGGCCGGGGCAGGCGGGGGCTGCCGTTGCAGTTGTTGCAGGATAACCCCACCTGATCGCGATAACCCAGCTTGTTGCAGAGGCCTTGGCGGGGGATCCGGGATGTGCCGCCGTGGCACGTCTGACTGGCTGCAGAGGCGGGGACGGGCAACCTGCCGGTAGGAGACAGGCAGCGCTTGATGAAGCTTTTGAAATGATTGAATTAATAATGCATGCAAGTCAGCAAGCGGCGCTGAGCGTCGTTTGTTTGGCTTCGCCTCGGCGGCTGAGTAAAACGAGACGTGGGGACGTCTGCCTGCCTCAGAAGGGTGCAGGACGAAGCTGGTAAATGTGGGGCAACTTCTTCCATAGGCCACCCCGTGCCAGATGAAGGCGGAGTTGCGGTAGGCCTACCTATTTCTGCAGATATTATATTCAATGGGGTCAACAAATGGCTATGGCTAGTATTCATGGTGTAGGATGTTTTAGGGCTCACAACATGAAACTAGCCAATCACAGTTATGATCCATGCACTGCAGAAGGTGTTGTGCACCATGTCCGTGAGGGCGGAGACACGCCGCCTTCAACGAGGTCACACCAATTAGCCCCCAGCACAAGATGGAAGGGAGGGGATGTTACCTCACATGGTCATGGTCTGGATAAATATTTCATCCAGCGGTTCCTTCATATCAGCTGGTGATGCGGTCGCCCCGGCAAACTGGGGTGAAACGAGGCCCCGGCCCGTTTCGGGGGCGCTTGTTTTCGGCACGGCGAGACAGTTTGAGCCCTGCAGCCTGCATCAGGGTGTGTGTATGTGTGTGGGGGTGGGGATAGTATAGGAGAGGCTAAATACCAAATAAGAAGAAGAAGAAACTGGGGAGGGGAGAGGGAGATGGGATATACATAAAAAAGAGACCACTAATCGAAAAGTAAAGGGGGGGAGGGGCTGGAGGGCAAGATGGGGACGGCTGCTGAATCAGGGCTCGTTACCCATCCCGGGGTCCTCTGGGACCGTGATGTCAGGGCTGAGGCGGAGGGAGGGGGCGGGTGAGGGGAGGGGGGTGGGTAAACAAAGGGATGAAGAGGGCAGGAGGGAGGAAACCACAGGGGCATTGACAAAGAGGACCTGCAGGAGCTGACGTACAGATGGCTGAGGGAGGATGCGGGCGAACAACCGCAAAATGTCCCCGGCCAGACGTCGGTGGAGAGGAGGGGAGCGGAGGAACTGCCCCTGTGTTGCCCCCCGCAAATGCCCCAACTCCGCTGCATCAAGAGTTACAACACCACATTTTTAGATAGGGGTGGGGGAAATGATACGATGACGAGCGGTGCCAATCTTGACGATTAGCGTTATCTGGATATTTACCAACATCTGCTTTGGACGAGCCCACGTGTGTGGCACGTGGGGCTCGAGTCCGGCGTTTAGGGTTGTTATGTGAAAATAAAGATGGAGACAGAACGGCTTTTGCTTACGTGAAGGGTCCAAACTATTCAATTAGACCCTACTGCTGACAAAGCAAAATGAAGAGCAGTCGTCTCACGTATGGTAAGGGTCCGTTTGGTCCTACTGTGTCCCCAACGCGACTCCCGACGGAACAGAGGCAGAACATGGCGGACAGATGCTGAGGGCTGACGGGGTGTTTGTGGACTTGGGCTCCGTGAGAAAGGGGTCGAGCTTGTCCTTGTTTCACCTTATTGGGAGAGAGAGTGATGCCAGGCTGAGCCGTCTGGCACAAAGCTTATGGAGAGGAGAGGCGTGCGCTGCCCTCGGTGCGTGATGCCTGGCATCCACCCCCAGTCTCCACCCTGCTGGTGGAGGGATGATGTCACTCGTCTGTTTGTTTTGGCTCTCCATCACTGTCTGTCTGTCTCTCTGCCTGTCGGTCTGTCTGCCTGTCTGCCTGTCTCTCTATCTGTCTGTCTGTCTGCCTGTCTGCCTGTCTGTCTGCCTGCCTGTCTGCCTGTCTGTCTGCCTGTCTGTCTATCTGTCTGTCTATCTGTCTGTCTGCCTGTCTGTCGGTCTGTCTGCCTGCCTGTCTGCCTGTCTGTCGGTCTGTCTGCCTGTCTGTCTGCCTGCCTGTCTGTCGGTCTGTCTGCCTGTCTGCCTGCCTGCCTGTCTGCCTGTCTGTCTGTCTGTGTGTCTGCTTGTCTGTGTGCCTGTCTGTCTGTGTGTGTGTCTGCTTGTCTATGTGCCTGCCTGTCTGCCTGTCTGTCATTGTGTGCGTGCGCGCGTGCGTGCGTGCGCGCGTGCGTGCGGACAGTGCGTGAAAAGCCTTGTGATCCGTCTCTGGACAAAGGATGAAGTCACATCCGAGCTCGACTCTGGTGTGATGAAGAAGGAGGAGGAGGAAGATGAGGAGGAGGAGGAGGAGGAGGAGGAGGAGGTCGGCCAAATTCTCAAACATCACCGAATGTTTAACTGAAGCCTGTCTGACAACACGTGGCTCCTCTACCGAGCCGTGTCTGTGGAGCACGGAGATAAACACATCCCCAAATGACCTAATTTTTCAGGATGTGCCATGTCGTGCTCAGACCCATCCCCCCCCCCCCGGACCTTGTCAGTGGTATCGCCCATACAGCCACAGAGAGGATAGGGATAACGAGAGGAAGATGTTCTTGGCCACCCTTCCTTAAGCGTGTCTGCATGATGCTGGTGTTTGAGAGCTCGCTGCTGGTCCTGGTCCTGGTCGGCCTGTGTGACGCGTGACGGCCTGCATGTGTTTTATTCTACCGTCGGCGGCCACGTGCTGACCAGAAGCCCCTCTATTAACGTGTCCGACAGTTCGTTCTTAAACGTGGCCTTTCCTTTGGTTCCTACCTACATCTGGCCTGCATGGGTATCCCCACCTAATGAGGGAGAACCGCCACGCAAGCCATCCATTATGACAAATCACCCCGCTTAGGAGCGCTTTGCCCCTCGCTCTCCGCACCACGCTCACGTCATCCTCCTCCTTTCGCTGCTGTTTCACTCTCTCTCTTCTCTGGTGTCTCTCTCCCTCCTCCTGTCTCTCTCCCTACTCCTGTCTCTCTCCCTCCTCATGTCTCTCTCCATCCTCCTGTCTCTCTCCCTCCTCCTGTCTCTCTTCCTACTCCTGTCTCTCTCCCTACTCCTGTCTCTCTCCATCCTCCTGTCTCTCTCCCTCCTCCTGTCTCTCTTCCTACTCCTGTCTCTCTCCCTACTCCTGTCTCTCTCCATCCTCCTGTCTCTCTCCCTCCTCCTGTCTCTCTTCCTACTCCTGTCTCTCTCCCTACTCCTGTCTCTCTCCATCCTCCTGTCTCTCTCCCTCCTTCTGTCTCTCTCCCTCCTCCTATCTCCCTCCATCCACCTGTCTCTCTCCATCCTCCTGCCTCTCTCCCTCCTCCTGTCTCTCTCCACCCTCCTGTCTCTCTCCCGACTCCTGTCTCTCTCCCTCCTCCTGTCTCTCTCCCTCCTTCTGTCTCTCTCCCTACTCCTATCTCTCTCCACCCTCCTGTCTCTCTCCATCCTCCTGTCTCTCTTCATCCTCCTGTCCCTCTCCCTCCTCCTGTCTCTCTCTCTCCTTCTGTCTCTCTCCCTCCTCCTGTCTCCCTCCATCCTCCTGTCTCTCTCCATCCTCCTGTCTCTCTCCCTACTCCTGTCTCTCTCCCTACTCCTGTCTCTCTCCCTACTCCTGTCTCTCTCCCTCCTTCTGTCTCTCTCCCTCCTCCTGTCTCTCTCCATCCTCCTGTCTCTCTCCCTCCTCCTGTCTCTCTTCATCCTCATGTCTCTCTCCCTCCTCCTGTCTCCCTCCATCTTCCTGTCTCTCTCCCTCCTCCTGTCTCTCTCCATCCTCCTGCCTCTCTCCCTCCTCCTGCCTCTCTCCCTCCTCCTGTCTCTCTCCACCATCCTGTCTCTCTCCCTCCTTCTGTCTCTCTCCCTCCTCCTGTCTCTCTCCATCCTCCTGTCTCTCTCCCTCCTCCTGTCTCTCTCCACCCTCCTGTCTCTCGCCCTACTCCTGTCTCTCTCCCTCCTTCTGTCTCTCTCCCTCCTCCTGTCTCTCTTCATCCTTCTGTCTCTCCCCCTCCTCCTGTCTCACTTCCTCCTCCTGTCTCTCTCCCTCCTCCTGTCTCTCTCCATCCTCCTGTCTCTCTCCCTCCTCCTGTCTCTCTCCCTCCTTCTGTCTCTCTCCGTCCTCTTGTCTCTCTTCATCCTTCTGTCTCTCCCCCTCCTCCTGTCTCACTCCCTCCTCCTGTCTCTCTCCCTCCTCCTGTCTCTCTCCATCCTCCTGTCTCTCCCCCTCCTCCTGTCTCTCTCCCTCCTCCTGTCTCTCTCCCTCCTCCTGTCTCTCTCCACCCTCCTGTCTCTCTCCATTCTCCTGTCTCTCTCCCTCCTCCTGTCTCTCTCCCTCCTCCTGTCTCTCTTCATCCTCATGTCTCTCTCCCTCCTCCTGTCTCCCTCCATCTTCCTGTCTCTCTCCCTCCTCCTGTCTCTCTCCATCCTCCTGCCTCTCTCCCTCCTCCTGCCTCTCTCCCTCCTCCTGTCTCTCTCCACCCTCCTGTCTCTCTCCCTCCTTCTGTCTCTCTCCCTCCTCCTGTCTCTCTCCATCCTCCTGTCTCTCTCCCTCCTCCTGTCTCTCTCCACCCTCCTGTCTCTCGCCCTACTCCTGTCTCTCTCCCTCCTTCTGTCTCTCTCCCTCCTCCTGTCTCTCTTCATCCTTCTGTCTCTCCCCCTCCTCCTGTCTCACTCCCTCCTCCTGTCTCTCTCCCTCCTCCTGTCTCTCTCCATCCTCCTGTCTCTCTCCCTCCTCCTGTCTCTCTCCCTCCTTCTGTCTCTCTCCGTCCTCTTGTCTCTCTTCATCCTTCTGTCTCTCCCCCTCCTCCTGTCTCACTCCCTCCTCCTGTCTCTCTCCCTCCTCCTGTCTCTCTTCATCCTCCTGTCTCTCCCCCTCCTCCTGTCTCTCTCCCTCCTCCTGTCTCTCTCCCTCCTCCTGTCTCTCTCCACCCTCCTGTCTCTCTCCATTCTCCTGTCTCTCTCCATCCTCCTGTCTCTCTCCCTCCTCCAGTCTCTCTCCCTCCTTCTGTCTCTCTCCCTCCTCCTGTCTCTCTCCATCCTCCTGTCTCTCTCCCTCCTCCTGCCTCTCTTCATCCTCCTGTCTCTCTCCCTCCTCCTGTCTCCCTCCATCTTCCTGTCTCTCTCCCTCCTCCTGTCTCTCTCCATCCTCCTGCCTCTCTCCCTCCTCCTGCCTCTCTCCCTCCTCCTGTCTCTCTCCACCCTCCTGTCTCTCTCCCTCCTTCTGTCTCTCTCCCTCCTCCTGTCTCTCTCCATCCTCCTGTCTCTCTCCCTCCTCCTGTCTCTCTCCACCCTCCTGTCTCTCGCCCTACTCCTGTCTCTCTCCCTCCTTCTGTCTCTCTCCCTCCTCCTGTCTCTCTTCATCCTTCTGTCTCTCCCCCTCCTCCTGTCTCACTCCCTCCTCCTGTCTCTCTCCCTCCTCCTGTCTCTCTCCCTCCTCCTGTCTCTCTCCCTCCTTCTGTCTCTCTCCGTCCTCTTGTCTCTCTTCATCCTTCTGTCTCTCCCCCTCCTCCTGTCTCACTCCCTCCTCCTGTCTCTCTCCCTCCTCCTGTCTCTCTTCATCCTCCTGTCTCTCTCCCCTCCTTCTGTCTCTCTCCCTCCTCCTGTCTCTCTCCGTCCTCTTGTCTCTCTTCATCCTTCTGTCTCTCCCCCTCCTCCTGTCTCACTCCCTCCTCCTGTCTCTCTCCCTCCTCCTGTCTCTCTCCCTCCTCCTGTCTCTCTCCCTCCTCCTGTCTCTCTCCGTCCTCTTGTCTCTCTTCATCCTCCTGTCTCTCTCCCTCCTTCTGTCTCTCTCCCTCCTCCTGTCTCTCTCCGTCCTCTTGTCTCTCTTCATCCTTCTGTCTCTCCCCCTCCTCCTGTCTCACTCCCTCCTCCTGTCTCTCTCCCTCCTCCTGTCTCTCTCCCTCCTCCTGTCTCTCTCCCTCCTCCTGTCTCTCTCCCGTCCTCTTGTCTCTCTTCATCCTTCTGTCTCTCCCCCTCCTCCTGTCTCACTCCCTCCTCCTGTCTCTCTCCCTCCTCCTGTCTCTCTTCATCCTCCTGTCTCTCCCCCTCCTCCTGTCTCTCTCCCTCCTCCTGTCTCTCTCCCTCCTCCTGTCTCTCTCCACCCTCCTGTCTCTCTCCATTCTCCTGTCTCTCTCCATCCTCCTGTCTCTCTCCCTCTTCCTGTCTCTCTCCACCCTCCTGTCTCTCTCCCTACTCCTGTCTCTCTCCCGCCTTCTGTCTCTCTCCCTCCTCCTGTCTCTCTCCATCCTCCTGTCTCTCTCCCTCCTCCTGTCTCTCTCCCTCCCTCCTCCTGTCTCTCTCCCTCCTGAGGCGATTTTTGGTGATTGCACGTTGAGTTCCACGTGAAGAAAGCTCCACTCCATTCTGCCTGCCTGGCGTACACTCTCTGACCCAGTCCGCTCTCCCTCCCTCCCTCTCTCTCTCTCTCTCTCTCTCTCTCTCTCTCTCTCTCTCTCTCTCTCTCTCTCTCTCTCTCTCTCTCTCTCTCTTTGTGTCTCTCTCGCTCTCCTTTCTATCTATAGGCACTGGCTCTTGTTCCTTCATTGGTCTATGGGGGAGGCAGATAGAGAAGGGGAAAGGGCAGTGGGCAGTGGAGCATCTAAAGGATGATGTTGTTCACTCACTTAGCTTCGATTGACAACAGAGCGCTCGGCTCTAATTTGTCTGTAATGCAACCGCATTGGCCTTTGACTGGTCAATTACGTGCCACTCTCCTTTCTGGAGACCTTCAGCCTAACTGCCTTTTCTGCCTCAGCGCCACGTATGGCCGAGACCGCTTGCATGCCGGCTGCCTGACTAGGACGTCCATTGTGTCTCCGGGCATAAATAGGATGCGGATCCTTTTCTCGTCGTCGCAAGAGCCTTCAAATTTGACGTGTCTCTCCACTCTCGCTTAAAACGAGCGTGACTGCTCACAACGTAAACGAGCCTGTCTTCTCTCAAGTCTAGGTTACCCTAGCAACAAGTTACGTAGTGACTGTACAGGCGAGGAGGGAGCCACCTCAGAGGTGTGTTGGGGGAGGAGGCTCGGAGCTGGAGGTGGAGATGGAGATGGATGGTGACTATCAGAAACAACGACTTTACCACGACTACGTAGTTTGCCCTGCTCGTTTGAGCTGAACAGAGGTGGTTCAGTGTGCTGGTTGAGCAATCTGCTAATTAGCCTACGAGCTGAACACGGTGTGGGTTGGGAAGACCTGCACGAGCGGTCAGACGGTTTGCAGAGGGCCAGTGGTTAGAGGCACCGCGGTGTGTGCCAACTGTCTTTTCATTATCTGCAGCCTAACTAGGAGCCACCCGTTCAGTCTGACTCCCGTTTCGCTGGGGTTCTCCTAAAGATCCCAGAGATAAGCATTCACTCGTTTTACCATTTACCCCCCATTTACCCCCCTACGAAGATGAAACCACCTGCAAAGAAAAAGCTGGGGAGTTTCATCTGTTCTAGGTGGGCATTGTCCCTGGTGCTCCGACACTGGGTGTGGCCGTGTCGTGGCTTGTGTTCCACATTTCGGCGTCTGTGATGGGACCTCCACCAAGCAACGATCCTAGCCGACCGTGTTCATACAGTTGATGTCAAGGTGGCGCTAATTTTATCGATGTCCTTAAATCTGCATGTCCGACGTTTGTTTAAGCCAGAAATAACAAAGACATCCGACAGCGCCACATGACGTGCGCTGAACGATACGTTGGTAAATGTCTCCACCTAGTGTTCGGTATGCGGAACTGTAGCATGGCTTTCACAGAATGTGTGAACCGCGGGGGGAAAAGCGCCCGTTTTACAATACAATACAGAAATATCGCTGCACCGCAACAAACACACGTTTTTGGGATTTACTCAAGACCATAAGGGTCACAGGATTGTGAGTTAAAAAGGGATTAAGCTGGAATTAGTTGTGTAGTTAAGGTGATAAAAACCGAATTATTAGAGGCGATGTATGATTAAAACCATTAGCAAATATCGTTACCATATGGATCAACTCGGACTTTGTCAATAACGTTGGGGGTATTCAGCAACACTGTTGTAAACAAGGCGGCAAAGTGAAGTAAACTGGTAAATTTGGTGACTTCGCCTCCTCTATCAGCAACGTAAGACGTCTCAGCATCTCGAGGGCCCCGCTACGTAGCTCCTCGGGAGGTGCCAGAACCGGCAGTGTGGTGAAGAAGCAAAAGCCATCAAGAACAAGTCCATTTCTGTAAAGCTTGTGGCTTTATTAAGACACAGTCTCACCACCAGAGAGAATCAGCAGATCAGATCCAGTCTGGCCACAGTAAGCAAAACACGTGCACCACTCAGAGACCAGGACTCCGCTTGTCCAGGGGGTCGACGGTTTACCTCGAGACTGACCGGGAGCGGCTTCCGGTCGGCACATCCAAACAGAGGGTCAGCGAAGGTAGACCTGGTCTTCCTCGGTGCATTTGTGAAACACGACGACATAAAGACACAGCCACCACGGGTTCAGATAGGGACACTTACAGGACAGGTTCGTGTGTTTGTGGGTCCGGTGAAGGAAGTCCGGTACTCATACAGTAACATGTACAACACAGCAGGATTTATGGGATAGCTCTCACAGTGCGGGCCCTTGCTGCACCGCCTCCGCCTGCAGCTTTATATCTTGCCCCCCCCCCCTCCCTCTCGCGGCTCCGGCGGTGTGTTGGCGGTGAGCGTGAAGACGCATCTCGCGGTGGGGGGGAGGCAGAAGGCGCGCGCGCGCGCCAGCTTCTCCGCTCGAAACAGGCTGCCGGCGCCGCCCGTGGCTTGCTCTTGCAGCCACGTGACGAGGACGCTTTCCAAAAACGCACAAAACGAGATTGGATCCGATTCATCTGGGACGTCTTCAGAAGGGGGCTGCACGTGCGGAAATGGGTTGGTCCAGTTTAGGGGGTTCTACGATCTCTCCGTCGGAACTCAGGGGGGGGGGAAAGTTGGTCACACACCAAGTCAGTAGCCCCGACGTTGTTGAACGGTTATGACACGACGCAGTTTACCCCCCCCCCCCCGCCCCACCAGGCACACTTCCAGGACGCGTCTGCGAAACACAGAGTTTCCTAAGAGCAGCCCGGAGCAGATTACGATTAAAACGGCTTTTTATTTTAATCAGCCTTTTAATGAGGCTGCGCGCACGCGGCTGGCAGTGGGATTCAATGTTTCTAGGAATGCATCAAGAAATTGGATGGTTACCCCGTTATTATTGTCCCCCCCCCCCTGCACAGGACGTACCCCTTCCAATACATCAATTCTCTGTCTACCATCATCATCATCATCATTAAAACAGTCTCAGGGAGATGAGTCAACATGAA